>NC_083592.1:22487960-22787960 GCF_027579695.1 Neoarius graeffei | reverse complement strand
CCAGGTCATCACAGGGCTGACACATAGACACAGACAACCATTCACACTCACATTCACACCTATGGTCAATTTAGAGTCACCAGTTAACCTAACCTGCATGTCTTTGGACTGTGGGGGAAACCGGAGCACCCGGAGGAAACCCACGCGGACACGGGGAGAACATGCAAACTCCACACAGAAAGGCCCTCGCCGGCCCCGGGGCTCGAACCCAGGACCTTCTTGCTGTGAGGCGACAGCGCTAACCACTACACCACCGTGCCGCCATATATAAATATATATTACATAAAATATAATATATATTACATAAAATGTAATATATATTATATAAAAAATATAAATATAAATATAAATATAGTGCAAAATTTTTAGCTCGCGCGCTTCGCGCGCTCGCATACATTTCCTGTGCCCCTTTTGTGCCCCAGTATGGTCTTGGGTCTAGTGACGCCCCTGGCTGTCACTCTAGATCACCCCCAAAAAGGCAGAAATGCACATAACACAAACTCCAGTAAAACAAAAAAACATTTTTAAAATATAAAATTAGCTGATATAAATAAATGAAAAAGAAAAAGGTTTAGGGTAGCATGATGGTACATTTTCTCTAGGTATGAATGATGCCCTGCATATGCAGATAGAACTTCACGGATAGGGCTACAATCTGAACAAGTTACTGAAGATAATTGAGTGAAGAAATGTTACAGCTGATGCCTACCGGTACATTGCTATAATAATTTCCTTGCATTAGATAAATAGACACTTGCATGTTATAATTGATCGCAGTTTAATGACAACACAAAGCACCGGCCAGTTTGCCGAGTTCGGCCAGTGGCAATAAAATATAGGCCATATCAAGCACAAGATACAAACACATTAATTTAAACATTATTCACCTAAACAGAATCACTCTTATTATATACACACGCATCACTCATCTGTTCACAGTCACTTCTTTCACTTTGTTATGTGCTAACTAATTATTGTGCATGTTTACACAAAGTAACAGAAGCAAAATTCCCAGAGATGCATCACAAACACACACCAACACAATATGAATCTGTGTACAACACTGAAAAATAGTATGAAATATCATTTTATTCACCCTACTCTTTGTGTAGGGGTTGACTGGATATTTTTCTTTCATTTATTCTGATTAATTTCCATTCTGATCCAAAACTCCATTCAAGAAATTATTCCATGCAAATTTGATTAAATTAAATCAAGGCAGCATAATTCTCTTATAGTCTGAACAACATACTCCATCTGACATACTGCACAACACACACACACACACACACACACACATATATATATATATATATATATATATATATATATATATATATATATATATATATATATAATTATTCACCAAAATCATGGCTAATAATAAAAAAAGGCATGATTTCATTGCATAATATTAATTATTAGCATCATTAGTATTTTCAGGTGATGTACTGGAAAGCTCCTGCACACAGCATTATTACATTTATGTGGTTGATAATAAATGAAGCATTCAGCACCACTGAATATTTAGCACTGCCTTAGATGGAGGCTGAAAGCCTGTGTACAGTAACCCAAATTTGTAATCTGACAAACAAATTAAAATGTTTGCTGGCATTTTTTAGGAACAGCTCAGTACAGAACACATTGACATTATCTATTGTGTAAACATTGAAACACTTCACAGCACCTTCATTATAAATGACACTGCAATCAACATAACACTGTGATACAAGTCCACACTGAGCATTCATCTTGAAAATAGAGAGGTATTCATCCATAATCCATTCATCCATAATCCCTGCTAATATTCTTCTATATCTCCTTTGCAGCTAATCACACATTAATAATAAGTACTGCAAAGAAATCTTCATTGCAGATAGATATATATGGATCTATCTGGCCTTCATGTCCACCGATCAACCTCCTCTTGCTCCAAGGAAAGGCAGTGGAGAGAGAGCGAAGAAGGATGGGTTCTATGAGTCAAACGAAGGTTGAGGGCCCTCTCCATGAGAAGGGCTGCCTTTGCTCGGACGGCTGGGTGAAAGAGATGAACATGTAGAACGGAAAGGAGAAACAAATGGTGGGCAAAAAGAAAGCACTGAAATAATCCACAACCATTTCTGTTAAGAGATATTTTTGTCCTTTTCTTACAATAGCAATAGTGGAACTTTCAGAAAAAAGTACTAAGCTGTACTGCTGCTTGTCACTAGTGGTACTTTGTATCTTCAGTGAATGTTAAAGTGGACATATTATGAAAAACTCACTTTTTCAGTGCTTATGCACATATACAGTAGTTTGGTATGTAGAGTACGTAACAACCCACAAACTCAGAAATAAGACAACCCAGTCAGTTTTTTTTTTATATTGGGTGGGGGTGGGGTGGGCCGTTTGTTTCACAAAACTTGTTGCTTAAACAAGCCATTCAGATCTGGCTCCTCTTTCTACATCACAAGGGGACCTTCGAATTATGCTGCCCCCTCATCTGAGTATCTCCACTCATGGCTTGAGAACTGCCTTTGTGAATGAATATTCATAAGGAAAGTGCTCACTTATTGGCTGGGGGGGGTAAGCAGTGGCTCATTATCATTATTTAAATGAACAGGCACTCAAATCAGGTGTTTTGAACAGCCTGTTTAAACAAGGTGAGAAGGGAGCTGTGGTGCTTTATCCTTGTGGTATCCTTGACTTGCAAGTGACATCTGTAAAAATAGAAACCATTCATAAAATAGAAACCCAGATACCAGCCATGTTGGTGGATATACAAATGCGGGGTCAAGCGACATTCCATACAAAACATAATCATGTAGAATAATCATCAGAAACATGTAGAATAATCGTCGTGGCTCAGGTGGATAAGGCGCCATACCATAAATCCGGGGACCTGGGTTCGATTCTGGCCTGTGGTCATTTCCTGATCTGTCTCTCTCTCCCACTCATTTCCTGTCTCTACACTGTCCTATCCAATAATAAAGGTGAAAAAAGCCCCAAAAAATATCTTTAAAAAACAAGCAAAAGTTAAGGTGAGGCACGAACAGACTATCACAGGCAGTGAGAAAAACAGGAACTAGGAACAGGCACAAAAATCTGAAAACCAGGAAATCAAACATGGAAACGAAGGCTCGGTAATGCGCACTGACGTGGTGTAATACTTCGCACCGAGTGTGGATTTTTCGAGTCTCTATATAGGTGTGCTGATGCGCCTTAATCCCGTACAGGTGAGCCTCATTAACAGTGTGCATGCAAGAGTCCGCTCAGTGCGCCCCAAAGCACACAGGACTGACAGTGATATCTGGGTACTCGATGGTCGGTAGAAGCGTCTTATCTTCAGAAAAGTCTGACTTTTTAAAATAATATGGGTCAAAACCACACATATCTATCTTCTCTTTGTATCGAATCTTCACTCGACTGTTCAAATCGTGGTAATACTGAGAAAATTTAGCATTGTTTACAGACTTGCTTTCAGCGGCTGCCATCCTAGTTGCTTTGTATATCCACCATCATGGCGGATGTTCATGACATAGCACAATTTGATCACGTGGTTGCAAGTCACCTATTTTGTGTCAACTTGTGGAAAAGGAGTATATCACGGTGGTGTAGTGGTTAGCATGGTCACCTCACAGCAAGAAGGTTCTGGGTTCGAACCTAGCGGCTGGCAAGGGCCTTTCTCTGTGGAGTTTGCATGTTCTTCCCATGTCTGAGTGGGTTTGCTCCAGTTTCCCCCACAGTCTAAAGACATGCGGTTAGGTTAATATGGGATGGCCTTGGGCTGAGGTGCCCTTGAGTGAGGCACCTAGCTCCCAACTGCTCCCCGGGTGCTGTTAGCATGGCTGCCCATTGCTCTGGGTATGTGTGTGTTCTCATTGTGCATGTGTGTGTGTTCACTGCTTCAGATGGGTTAAATGCAGAGAGGAAATTTCACGAGTGCGTGATGAATAAAGTTGTGTGTTCTTTCTTTTTACCTTTAATGTATGTAGGGTTTTTTTTTTTTATGTCTAATTATACCGTACGTGAGTTTTAAAGGGATCCACCAGTGGATTTACTCTTAAACTTGGGTTAAGTAAAAGTATTTATTGATTTCAACAGTCATTCATTCATTTTCAGAGACCAAATTGTGTTCTATAAAAATTAATTTTTATTAAAATACCAGACGGGCCTCCCAAGGAAGTGCCATCTGCTTATGTGCTTCAGTGCTTATGCACATATAGTTTGGTATGTAGAGTACACAACAACCCACAAACTCAGAAATAAGACAACCCACTCAGGTTTTTTTTTTATATTGGGTGGGGGTGGGGTGGGCCGTTTGTTTCACAAAACTTGTTGCTTAAACAAGCCATTCAGATCTGGCTCCTCTTTCTACATCACAAGGGGACCTTTGAATTATGCTGCCCCCTCATCTGAGTCTCTCCACTCATGGCTTGAGAACTGCCTTTGTGAATGAATTTTCATAAGGAAAGTGCTCACTTATTGGCTGGGGGGGTAAGCAGTGGCTCATTATCATTATTTAAATGAACAGGCACTCAAATCAGGTGTTTTGAACAGCCTGTTTAGACAAGGTGAGAAGGGAGCTGTGGTGCTTTATCCTTGTGGTATCCTTGACTTGCAAGTGACATCTGTAAAAATAGAAACCATTCATAAAATAGAAACCCGGATACCAGCCATGTTGGTGGATATACAAATGCGGGGTCAAGCGACATTCCATACAAAACATAATCATGCATGTGCAAATCTCTTTGCTTTTAGACTTAGACAACCTTTATTGTCATTCAGTATGCAATAAGTGTACACAGAACAAAATTTCATTGCAATTTGGCTCAGCACGGAATTAAATATGAAGGTGTATTAAATCATGCAGCAGCAAAAATGTTAAAGTGCAATAGTATAAAGTGACCTGTGGAATTAGGAATTGTTCAAGTATAAATAGAAGTTTAGAGTTTGGATTTAGAGTTCAGGAGTCTAGTGACCTGGGGGAAAAAGCTGTTACAGAACCTGGTGGTCCTGCACCGAATGCTACGGAACCTTTTTCCAGAGGCCAGGAGGGAGAACAGTCCATAGTGAGGGTGTGAGGGGTTTTCCACTGCTTTAAGCATTCTTTTAGCTATGCCATATCTTTGTGCTGTATATGGTTGTGGTCACAACAGTACTCATGACCATGGCGCATTCCGATGTTTTAGAATTCCATTCGTGATTTGGAAAGGGTAAGGAAACTCTGAAGTTTAGTATGGAGAAGAGATGAGCATGGCTGAACAACATCGGCAGGGCTGACCTAACAGAGGCTAAAACCAAAACAGCTCATGTTTGCAGCAATCATTTTATCTCAGGTGAGATTCAAAAGCTTTCTCAACAATATCGTGGAAGAATTTTATTTCATGTTGCTAGAATTTTGCCATAAAATGAGCACTCTCTTGTCGTGATTCACTTGGTCGTTGTTATAATTTTAACATGTGTATTACCATTTTGCTTCTAGGAGCACCAGCAAAATTATATGATAGAAACAATCCAGACTGGACACCCACTCAAAAAATGGGCTATGCTTCGTCCAAGGTTGGACTTGATTCTTCGGCAGCCAAACCAGAAAGAATGCGATTGTCAAGGACATGGCAGGAGATGGATGCAAGTGCAGAACTGATGTTTATTTACAATTGTGAAAACACACAGGCAAACAATCCAAGACGGCAGGCAATCTCAAAAACAGGAAACAAGGGGGCGTCGTGGCTCAGGTGGATAAGGTGCCATAACATAAATCCGGGGACCCGATGATGTGGCTTAGTGGAAGCTTGGAGCAACTCGGCTGTTTATTATTAAAGGAATACCATTCACTATTTCCCAACTTAACCTCTATTTTCACCATTTTCTCTACGTCTAGAGTATGATCAATTACCACAAACTGATTTTGATCTGTTTACCTATACTGGGAAAAGTACAGAAAACCTGTCAGGTCAAAACTTATCATACTAAGGGTAGATGTTGGACAGACAATACGTGGAACATATTTTATAGGATTTTTTTCCTGAGGTATTTGTAAATTTAAGCTCTAAATTAAAAATAAATAAATAAATAAATAAATAATCTCATCACATATGGGGCTATTTTTTCAGTGTGATGGCTGTAGATTTGAATTTGCATTACATAATTAGAATTTGAATGGCACAGCAGGGCAGCAGGTTGCATTGCCACCTCACAGCTCAAGGATCCCATGGTTCAATCCTGAACTTGGCATACTTTCTGTATGGAGTTTTGTGTATTCTCAACATGTTCACGTGTGTGACTGGAGTCCCAACCCGGGTAAATGTTTTGGACATTTTTTTTAACATCCTTTTTTGAAGTGAATTTGAAGTGAGCAGGTTTTACTTTTTTTCCTCAGTGCAGATAAAGAGTAAATATTTTTGTCCTTACTAATCTCACATATGGTACAGATGCAGTCGATAATAAAAAGGATTAAAAAAAAAAACATGTATTCCTTTAACTTATTTTGAAGCACCCAGATTATAGACATTCAGACCAATGCAACCAATGCCCATGCATCGGTCAGAAATATATGTGCACCGCTTGACATCGGTCACGTGGCGTTTGTTTACTTTACCATTAGTTGGCTACATGGACTATAGCCACGCTCAACCAACAAACCACAGGTTCAGGCCACCTATGGTAAGCGGTGATGCTTACCTTACCTAATTACCGTACCTGTATTCTCACAATGCTTTGTATAGTGTGACCTGAGACAAAGAATCTAGGTCAAACCAATAAAATGTTCTAGAAAGAGGTCAAAATTCACCACAAATAACGGGCCGAACCACAGTCATAGTGGGCCATGCCTGGGCTGTTTCGAAATATCTCGGGGAGAAGGAGGTGCCTGTGAAGTTTGGCGGGGCGAGAACTTTTGGTGGCCGAGTTATGAATTTTTAAATCCCTGCATGCGTGCGGCTGGAGCCGGGGCTCATATTAAAGTTTTTTAGGCTCGGTGTGCTCTCCACCCCTGTGAAAATCCATAGCGATTTGGTAAAATTAGAGAAAATATTTCTGCAAATGTACATTTTTCAGATTCTTGGGCTGGATCCATCCCTGTTATAGACCCATTGCACTGACATCACATTTACATTAGCAACCGTAGCTACCCTAATCCTGGGGGACAAGCAAACTTTGTTTACATGCTGTTCACACTCTTTTGGACATTTTTTAAACATCCTTTATTGAAGTGAATTTGAAGTGAGCAGGTGTGAAGACACCAAGCACCAAGTGATGTCTGATGTCTATTGCAGTTGTCCAAAGAAAACAAACAGCTAAAAAAGCTCTACTACCGAATTACTTGGTTAAATCCAAGTCAGAAAGAACAAAGGATGGATATATGTGGAAATTACAGTTTATTAGTGATTTTGATCCATACAAAATTCCTGAAAATTATTGGAGTGACGGTGCACATTTGTGGCCTAGTCACATTAGCTAGGATTAGCTACATAGATGTTGGAATGTACCTTTTTTCCAAAGAGTCTCTACATGGGAGAACAGTAAAAAAAAAAAACTACAAAAGCAAGAAAACCTTGTTTGTGGAAAGAATTTTTCTCAACATCAGCTTTTGATAACAGAATGCTGCGATAGCCAAAGCACTTACTTTCAAAGGACTAAACTGTAGGTGCTAAAGAAGACAACTGGACTTGCAACTGATTGTCCCCCAGGTGAAATTATCATGTGATGTCTATAGACCCTTGCACATGACGTCACACCACGGGCGATTACTAGGGTTGCCACATCTGAGTTGTAAAAAACCGGGACACATCGGTCGGCGGCCGCGCCTGCGCGCACGTACGAGCGCGGGGGTTGAGGGCTGCGGACACGCACATCTACGATGCCTTATGCCTTATGTGAATGTTCACGTTTAAAAATAAAACAGTTCAACTGGTGCAGTTAGGCGTTTAGTTAAAATTCATTTTGTCTTCTTAACCCTTAAATGGGCACTACCACAAATATTATTACAAAAAATAATTTCATATAGGAATGATCTTATTTGGACGCCAATTTTTTTTTTTTTAACAAATATTTAATAGTAGGCTAACAGCCCCCTGAAGAGCATGCATCTTACTTTGAAGCTTTAGGCCAAGTTTTAATTACATACAAAAATAAAAGAAAATACATTTGACTCCATAAACAAGTTTTGACATTTGTCTCTTCATAACAATAGTAGGGGTTAACAGAGTAAACAGTTATTTTTATAGGGATAATCTTTTTTGCCCCCCTCCCTTCTTTATCAGTGCAGGTTTTGAACAATGTTTTTTTTTTTTTTTTTTGAACAATGCTTTTTTTTAGGGCATTCGCTGAATGTGTCAAAATTTGCCCATCCCTCGTTGAATGTCACATGTCTTTTTTTCTTTTTGACAGGTACCGGATCTTCTACTTCATTCTGTCCGACTCCCTCATCGTCTGTCTCTCCTCCCATTCCGTTTCCAAATCAAAATAATACAAATATAATCAATATAATTTCTCTCAGTCTGCTTCGTTGTTGTTTTAGCCTTTTCTCTGGAGAACTGAACTTTAAAAGTTAGACTACCGTATCATACCAAATAGCCCTAATCCTTTGTTTTAATCACAAGAGAGAGGTGCTATGTTATTGGGACAACTGATTTATTCATTTCTCACGCCAGTGTTCAGGCATTCTTTTTTGATATATTTAATGATTTATTTAATGATTCATTTATTGATGAAATTGGCCCAGGCTTTAGAACCAGCCTTTATCAGAATCAGAACATAGGAAGTAGACAGCCAGCCTACTCGCGCACCGACCAAGGGAACTCTCACCTATTGTTTGGTATTACGGTATTCCAGTATCTTTGATTTCGCGCGTCCGCCGTTGTATTGACCACGATCACCTAGCAACGGCGACTGGCTGCGTGCGCAAACATTCGGTGAGGCCACACAAGTAGCTGCCTACAATATGCCCGCTTACGTGAAAACTATTAATATGTTAAGTGGCTGCGAGAAACATTAATGATTTGTGTTTATTTCAATGGGGGATAATGTGAGGAAGTAAAAAACCGGGACAAAACGTGTCCCGGGAAGGTTATTCCATTTTCCTGGACATTTTCCATTTTCCACAAAAAAACCGGGACAATCCCGGAAAAACCTGGACGTGTGGCAACACTAGCGATTACTCTAAGACAACGAGGGAGGCTCAGCCTCCTCTAAAAATGACAAACATCATGTAGGATGAATTGCGCTAGGCTTATGTTATAGCCGACCTTATAACATTGCTATTTCAGATCCAGAATCATAGAAATATATGTGCTCAACCCAACTACAGTGCGAAATCATTCCGTTATAACTTTCCCCAGTTCGCCTAATGTGTGCGTGAGTTTTTCCCCCTCGTGACAGCGCGATGAAGCCCAGCCTCAGTGGACTTCAATGGCATTTGGGAGCTATGCCCTTTCAATATCAAAATGCAAGATGATTATTGGACAAATACTGCGAAAACGCCCGCCCACCGGACTCCCAGCCTCAGTGGACTTCAATGGCATTTGGGAGCTATGCGCTTTTCAATCTCAAAATCCAAGATGATTATTGGACAAATACTGCGAAAATGCCCGCCTACGGACTCCGAGCCTCACATGGGAGGGACATGGCAAAGCTTTCCACGAGGAGACTGGTGATTGGTGAAAGCGGCCGGATATCTTCTTTGTTGACAGGTCATTTCAAATATAGACAGGCAGCGGTGAATTTCAGTTCAGTCCCATGCGGATTCGCAAGTGCTGTGGTGTATTGTAAGAGATCAGCTTACATTTCGGTTTCATTCATTACATACGGTTTCTACCAGCTTTTTTAGTTTGTATATATTTTCATTGTAAATAAAGTGTAAATATAGTGTTGTCAAGTTTGCTATCTTAGTTCCAGAAATTTCGTTTATTTGAGTGACTGAACTTGAACTTGAGGGGGCTAGTCAGCTAGCAAGAAAGCTGCGCACGGATGCCAAGCATTGCTGATTTAATTTTGGCGAAGCCAGTCTTCCTTTCGAGGAAAAATTAAAATTAAAGAGCAGGGTAGACCAACGCCTCAAATTTACTTGGTGAAAAAGGTAGGGAATAATACTCGTTCCTTTCAGCTCTCCTGGTACGAGAAAGTGAATTGGCTAACAGCAAGTGACCCACATCAACAACAGTAAATAGGCTACTTTAGTAATATGTCATGGATGGACCAAAAATATAGAATCTATTTAAAATGTTATGCTGAGTATATTATATTGGAATATATATTTTTCTGGATATGAATTAAACACAGCTACAATTTGGAAAACATTTTTAAACAAAAACACAGCCGAGAACATTTCACACTACAGACCTGGATTAAAAGTGAAGGGTTATCAAAATTGTCAATAAAACATTTCTCAGTCAAAGTAAGTAAAATATAGGGAAAGTGTCATTGAATGAAATGTGTGGCACCCAGCTCTATGTTTGGCTCCCCAAGGTCAGTGCTTGTGCCTATTCCAGAACACTCTGCTGTTACTGCTGAGGTTCCTGACAAAGAGCTGCTTTCAATAATGATCAATTTTTAAACAACATGCCACAATTTTAAAATATAAAATGTTAAAATATACCCCCCCCCCCCAACACCACCATCATGTATATTGGACAGTAGGCTAATGGGCCAAAAGAGCATGTTATTTCACAGTTTGTGACCCTGCCAACAATCAGCCAGATCAGAGGCAAGAGTATGGGCAAAATTGATGTGTTTTTTCTTTTAAAATCTGGAAATATCGTAACCGGGCGGCACAGTGATGTAGTGGTTAGCGCTGTCGCCTCACAGCAAGAAGGTCCTGGGTTCGAGCCCCGGGGCCGGCGAGGGCCTTTCTGTGTGGAGTTTGCATGTTCTCCCCGTGTCCGCGTGGGTTTCCTCCGGGTGCTCCGGTTTCCCCCACAGTCCAAAGACATGCAGGTTAGGTTAACTGGTGACTCTAAATTGACCGTAGGTGCGAATGTGAGTGTGAATGGTTGTCTGTATCTATGTGTCAGCCCTGTGATGACCTGGCGACTTGTCCAGGGTGTACCCCGCCTTTCGCCCATAGTCAGCTGGGATAGGCTCCAGCTTGCCTGCGACCCTGTAGAAGGATAAAGCGGCTAGAGATAATGAGATGAGATATCGTAACTGACCAGCCTCCCCTACCAGCCTCCACTGCGTCACACATCACGTGATAATTTCACCTGGGGGACAGACACCGTCTTTCATGGAAGCAAGGCTTAATTTGTTTTAAATATGGTTCATTTTTGTGCCGTTTTTGGTTGTTCAAATGGAGAAATAGATAAAAGGTATTACTGCCTCCTCACTATCAAGAAAAATGTTAACAAAGAAGCAAATGCTTCAAGAGCAACAAGGAAATGGGTGGTTAAAGAGAATATGATGAGAGGAGCCAAGCCTGAAAACTCCAGAGAAGTTTGTGAATACCAGCATTTGTAGTGATCAGTTTCAGATAAGAACTTGTATTTTTAAAAAATGCAGAGTCATGAGTATGGAAGAGTTTGCTTTAGAATCTCATTTTATTTCAAATCAAATCAAATCAAGTTTATTTGTATAGCGCTTTTAACAATAAACATTGTCGCAAAGCAGCTTTACAGAATTTGAACGACTTAAAACATGAGCTAATTTTATCCCTAATCTATCCCCAATGAGCAAGCCTGTGGCGACGGTGGCAAGGAAAAACTCCTTCAGACGACATGAGGAAGAAACCTCGAGAGGAACCAGACTCAAAAGGGAACCCATCCTCATTTGCGCAACAACAGACAGCCTGACTAGAATATTAACAGTTTTAACAGGTATAACCCTCAACTGTCCTCATGGGGCCATCCTTCACAGGAGCGGTGCGATAAAACTCTGACCAGACACAGGGCACCAGGATGGATCAAGCAGGTCCGAGGGGCAGAAGAGGCCAGCATCTCAATCCCAGGATCAACATGTAATTCAGAGGGACAGATTGGGGGGGGGGAAGAGAGAGAGAAAGAAAACACAGGTTGTTAGGTATGCCCTAAAAATGACAAGTATTAAATCTGTGTGGTAAGCTCGCAGAGACGAGAGTCTTTACATTAGGCATAACACACAACAATGGCATGTTAATATGATAAAAAATATCATGACCTGCTCTGGCTGGATGCTTGATTGAGTGATGGGAGCACACTCCTCAGCAATGATGAGATGCAGATGGGACCCTTAGGGCTGGCCAAGACAATTCAGTTACATTTCACCGGGTCTGGGACATGCGACAGAATGTCTGACGGCCAATTCCCTGCAGGCTACGATAGCCAGTCGAGGTCTCCACCCTCTCCACCAAAAGATTTCCTGTTGACTCCATGTAACTCAGAGGGACAGATTTGGGGTGGGGGGGGAGGGAAAGAAAACACAGGTTGTTAGGTATGCCCAATGTCACCTGAATAAGTAGGAGCAGTATACATATTGCACCGAGTACAAGCAGGGACTCCGGCAACTAACTATGACAGCATAACTAAAAGGGGAGAGCCAGAAGGTAACACAGGCATGAGGGAGCCCCGGGACATAAAGCAGCCAGCCACTACACCATCAACAAACTCGAGTGAGCAAGCGAGTGGGGACTGACAGCATCCATACATCCCAGTTTACCAAAACACTCTGTCTGAGGACCCTCCAGATCTACTCCTTTACCTCATAAACACCATTAACAAAAGGCTTGACTAAACAGATATGTTTTCAGCCTAGACTTATATGCTGAGACTGTGTCTGATTCCCGAACATTACTTGGAAGGCTGTTCCATAACTGTGGGGCTTTGTAAGAAAAGGCTCTGACCCCTGATGTAGCCTTCACTATACGAGGTACCAGCAGATAGCCTGCACCTTTTGATCTAAGTAGGCATGGCAGTTCATAGAGGAGCAGAAGTTCACTCAGGTACTGTGGTGCGAGACCATTTAGTGCTTTAAAGGTCAATAGTAGTATTTTATAATCAATACGAAATTTGATTGGGAGCCGATGCAGTGTGGATAAGACAGGTGTGATGTGGTCATATTTTCTAGTTCTAGTAAGGACTCTTGCTGCTACATTTTGAACTAACTGGAGCTTGTTTATGCACTTATTGGAACATCCAGACAGTAAGGCATTACAATAATCCAACCTGGAGGTAACGAAAGCATGGACTAGTTTTTCTGCATCATGCAATGACATTAAATTTCTTATCTTTGCAATATTTCTGAGATGAAAGAAAGCTATCCGGGTGATGTTATCAATGTGAGTTTCGAATGAAAGACTGGGGTCAATAATCACTCCGAGGTCTTTTACTGCTGCACATGAAGAAACAGAAAGGCCATCCAGAGTCACTGTGTAATCAGAAAACTTACTTCTAGCTGTATGTGGTCCTAGCACAAGTACTTCAGTCTTGTCAGAGTTAAGCAGAAGGAAATTAATAAGCATCCAGTGTCTAATGTCCTTAACACATTCCTCAATTCTATTAAGCTGGTGTCTCTCATCAGGTTTTGCAGAGACATACAACTGTGTGTCATCAGCATAACAGTGGAAACTAATACAATGTTTACGAATAATATTGCCCAGAGGTAACATATATAGAGAAAAAAAGCAGTGGACCCAAGACAGAACCTTGTGGAACACCAAACTTTACCTCGGTACGTCTAGAAATATCACCATTTATATCAACATACTGATAACGATCAGTTAGATAAGACCTGAGCCAGGAGAGGGCCATTCCCTTAACTCCCACAACATTTTCTAGTCTATCCAGAAGAATGGAATGATCAATGGTATCAAATGCTGCACTAAGGTCAAGCAACACAAGTAGCAAGACACAGCCCTGATCAGACGCCAACAGTAGGTCGTTTACTACTTTAACCAGTGCTGTCTCTGTGCTATGATGAGGTCTAAATCCTGACTGATACATTTCATGGATGTTATTCCTATGTAAATATGAGCATAACTGCTGTGCCACAGCTTTTTCAAGAATCTTGTAGATAAAGGGGAGGTTTGATATTGGCCGATAATTGGACAGCTGACAGGGATCAAGGTCAGGTTTTTTAATCAGGGGTTTGATAACTGCTAGTTTAAAGGATTTGGGTACAAAGCCAATCATAAGAGAAGAATTTATTATTTTTAGAAGCGGTTCAATTACTCCAGGCATTATCTGTTTGAATAGATGTGTCGGTAAGGGATCTAGTACGCAAGTTGAGGCTTTTGATGTAGAGATTAATGAAAGTAATTCAGTTTCTTTTAGGGGAGTAAAACATTCTAACTGATGATCTGATACAGTTATATTGTTAACTACAAGGTCACTTTCATTGTCTAACCTTAAATTAGTAGTTTGAATTTTTTGTCGGATATTCTCAATTTTGTCATTAAAAAAATTCATGAAGTCGTTGCTACTACATAATGCAGGTGTGCATGTGTTGATAGTGGACTTATTCCTGGTTAATTTTGCTACAGTATTAAATAGGAATCTAGGATTATTTTTGTTATCTTCTATTAGGGAGGAGAAATATGTTGATCTCGCAGCACTAAGAGCTTTTCTATACTTCAGGAAGCTCTCCTTCCAAGCTAATTTGAACACTACCAATTTTGTTTGACGCCATTTACATTCCAATTTTCGAGTGGTCTGTTTTAATGTGCGAGTGTCATCATTATACCAGGGTGCTAATTTTTTGTCTCTGACCATTTTCCTTTTTAGAGGAGCTACATTATCTAAAGTATGGCGGAATGTTGACTCTAAGCATTCAGTTGCCTGATCAAGTTCTGCAGGGGCTGACAGTGACCCAATCAAAGTTGACAGCTCTGGGAGATCATTTATAAAGCTCTGTGCAGTAGTTGACGTGAAAGTACGTTTAATACAGTAGCGTGGTGAGGTGCATATATTATTACTCAGACATATTTTGAATGAGATGAGACAGTCACTACGTTTACATGCACATAGAGAGAATCGAATTTCTGCCGTTGCTCGACTGAAATCGAAGTTCAAAATGCCATGTATACACCTTAATTCGGCTGAAATTGAACCGAACTTGATTTCTCGGAATCGAGCTACATGACCTAGTTTATGCGATTTCTGCCGAGCTATTTTGCGCATGTAAACCCTATCGAGCTAGTTGTCGAGCTACTTCCGGAAGTGACGAGTGACGAGACCACAAGCGGGAAACACAACAGCCTCGGTCGGCATGACAACGAATCATGACAACGGCATGAATCTTTTCTTTTTGTGGCATTGTTTGCACTGTTAAAATTTAGCTCACTTACTGTATCACCAAATACATCTGTACAGCTGTTGCATAGCTGTGAATTGTGTACATAAACAAGTCATTGTATTTGTGTGTGTGTGTATATATATGTCCAACCCCTTACGAAAGTTAACCACGGTTTTACTATGAAAACTAACCATGGTTTTACCATTGTTTATAGTTATTCATGGTTTTCATGGTTTTTTGGGTAACCATGAAAACCATGGTGCATTTTACCTCAGTGTTCACTTAAATTTTTAGGTTCTAAGTAAATGTTAATGTATCTGGGCTGTTAATCGAGATCCTTCTCTACAGCATTGACTGTTGGACGCAAGCATGGTAATACTACAGTTAGTGCATCCTTTTAAAAACCATACTATCCCTTTTTAAACTAATTTCGTAGTTACTATGACCTATTACACATACAACTATGATGCTACCACAGCTACTGCAGTACTATGGATAAACCACAGTAATGCTATGGTTGGTTCATAGTACTTAGAATCACCATGAAATACCATAGTAGAACCATGGTTACTACCATGGATGAACCATAGTAATACTATGGTTGGTTCATAGTACTTAGAATCACCATGAGATACCATGGTAGAATCATGGTTACTACATAAAAACCATGGTAAAACCATAGTAAACCATGGTAGATTTTCGTAAGGGACATCTGAAGAATGTCAATAAAAACAAAACAACTGAACTTTTTGTGTGTTTATTAAGACATAAGTTAAATTGTAAGCAAAAAAAATATATTTTTTGTAAGCAAAAAATGGACTTTAGAAAAATATTATTGTGCAAAATAAGTTGTCTTACAAAACAGTGGTCTGCGCCGGACAGTTTGTAGCCATAGTCTGTTAGAGCAAGCCTAACAGCTTGAACACGGAACTGCTAGTGTTGCCAGATTGGGTGTTTTAAGTGTATTTTAGCGGATTTGAACATGTTTTGGGCTGGAATACATCAGCAGTATCTGGCAACACTATAGCTCTTCTTCATGACGACAACCGGAAGTGTACCAACACGATGGGGCGTGTAGCGCCACGTGTGGCTCGGGTGCACAATGCACCTTGCACAATAGCCCGATTTCACTTGTGCATGTAGGATTGGATTTCTCTGGCACCCCTGCTGGGACCCTTTGCTCGATTTGGACGTGCATGTAAACGTAGTCAGTGATCTGAGATGACTTCAGACTGTGGAAGTATGACTATATTGTCTACGTTTAATCTGAATGTTAGTATTAGATCAAGGGTGTGACCACCATTATGGGTCGGTCCTATGACATTCTGCTTAATCCCGACTGAATCTAAGATGGACACAAATGCTGTTTTTAAAGGGTCTTCTGGGTTGTCGAAGTGAATATCAAAATCTCCAACAACTAAAGCTTTGTCTAAGGAAATAACCAGATCTGAGATAAAATCTGCAAATTCAGAAAGAAACTCAGAATATGGCCCCGGGGGCCTGTAAATAATAAGCAATGGAATTAACTGGGTA
This sequence comes from Neoarius graeffei, assembly GCF_027579695.1. Classification (NCBI taxonomy): domain Eukaryota; kingdom Metazoa; phylum Chordata; class Actinopteri; order Siluriformes; family Ariidae; genus Neoarius; species Neoarius graeffei. Next base: position 22,771,247 of record NC_083592.1, on the reverse strand, counting down.
GACTTATTTTTCGAGGCTACATACATTATATGAGTATGAAGAACTTCAAATGTATTAAATTTATAACCAGGTTTTTGTGTTACACCTAGATAATCGTTATAAATAACCGCGACGCCTCCTCCTCCGGTCTATTTCTGCTCACATTCGAGTTAGCTTCTTCATGAAAGTGCTTGATTTTCTTACAGGTGAAGTAACTTCCTTATTTGACACAGAAAACCCAAATTGGGCACCAAGCAAACAACTCAGACATAATGTAATAAAAAATCCAACAAGGAGCGACATGCACGATATATCCTGAAAGAACAGAAAAAATTAAGAGCAGGGGCGGCACGGTGGTGTAGTGGTTAGCGCTGTCACCTCACAGCAAGAAGGTCCTGGGTTCGAGCCCCGTGGCCGGTGAGGGCCTTTCTGTGTGGAGTTTGCATGTTCTCCCCGTGTCCACGTGGGTTTCCTCCGGGTGCTCCGGTTTCCCCCACAGTCCAAAGACATGCAGGTTAGGTTAACTGGTAACTCTAAATTGACCGTAGGTGTGAGTGTGAATGGTTGTCTGTGTCTATGTGTCAGCCCTGTGATGACCTGGCGACTTGTCCAGGGTGTACCCCGCCTTTCACCCGTAGTCAGCTGGGATAGGCTCCAGCTTGCCTGCGACCCTGTAGAAGGATAAAGCGGCTAGAGATGAAATTAAGAGCAGAGAGCGCAGAAGCTTTGCTTATGTTATCAAAGGAACGCAGTCCTGTGCAAAATGTCACCATGGAGCCAGAGTGTAGTAATGAACCTACAGTTTGAGAGTGTTTTACATAAACAGACTGAATTTTACAACAACTACATGCATGTGAAATGGAAATAAATCGACTAAAGCAGGAAACACTGTTTTGGATAAAATTGTTACTATCCATTGCACACTTTTCAACCTGTGTGACTCAGTTGTGCCTTTTGAATAGAGAATAAATGAAGAGGGAACTGAACATTAACCATTTATTTAAATTATTATTGCAAGGGTGAGTATAGTTTGACGATAGCTACAATTGCAATGTGCTGATTCTGTTAGCGTTTGTAATTATTATACCATCAACTATAAGGTAAAATTAAAATAAAATCTTACAATATTGTTTGAAAGTCTGAAGCAAGATATTTTGTTATTTTACAAATAACACTTTACATATTGTTTTAACAATAGTACGCATATAAATAATAGAGTGGAAATAGCTCTGTAACTAGATGTCCTTGGGGTTGTTGAGACGTGGAAGGCCGGGAATACCATCTAGCCAACAATTCAGGTAGTAGTCCTTTGAGGGTAGTAAATGCTTTGGCTTTTGCAGCATTCTGTTCCCAAAAGCTGAAGTCAGAAAAAAAAATCTTTCCACAAAGAAGGTTTTCTTCTTTTTGCAGCTTTTTTTTTTTAAACTGTTCTTCCATGTAGAGACTCTTCAGGAAAAAAAGGTACATTCCAACATCTATGTAGCTAACGCTATGCCAAAAATCTGCACCGTTATTCCAACTGTTTCAAGGAATTTTGTATGGATCATAACCACTAATAAGCTCTAATTTATGCATATATCTATCCTTTGTTTCTTTCTGACTTAGATTATCCAAGTAATCTGATCATAGAGCTTTTTTTAGAAGAAGAAGAAGCTTTTATTTGTCACATGTACACTCAAGCACAAACTTATGGACACAGTGAAATGTTTCCTCTGCATTTAAACCATTTGAAGCAGCGAACACACATGGACACACAAGTGAGCAATGAGCACACACACATATCCAGAGCAGTGGGCAGCTACAGTATGCTAAGGCTCCCAGGGAGCAGTTGGGGGTTAGGTGCCTTGCTCAAGGGCACTTCAGCCCAAGGCCTCCCCATGTTAACCTAACCGCATGTCTTTGAACTGTGGGGGAAACCAGAGCACCCAGAGGAAACCCACGCAAACATGGGGAGAACATGCAAACTCCACACAGAAAGGCCCCCGTCAGCCACTGGGCTTGAACCCAGAACCTTCTTGCTGTGAGGCAACAGTGCTAACCACTGCACTACCATGCCGCCCTTTAGCTATAGTTTTCTTCAGACAACTGCAACAGCTGTCGGACATCTTCGCTTGGCTTCAGTATGTGAACAGTATGTAAACAAAGTTTGTTTGTCCCCCAGGACTAGGTAACTACCGTACAGTTGCTAACGTAAATGTGATGTCAGGTCTGTTGCTGGTGTACAGATATTAGTTAAGAAGTCAAAGGTTTACTGTGTTTACCCTTTTAAGTTGCACAAATAAAAATAAAAAAAATCAGATAGCAAACAATGAAGTAAGAAAAAATAGATTATTGCTCAAATACAGATAAAAGTTTAGATTAATTTGTTTCCCAAACCACACTCCCTTATCTGGCATCCATAAACTCTCAAATTTAATCGAGGCAAATAAGCATCATGTTTGGGAGACATGTATTTCAACAAAATGAAAAAATACTGTATATCAGACATGCACATATAAAATTTATTATTAAAACTTAAATTAACCAAGATGCTCTTTGAATCAAATTCCTAATTCTTTCCACTAGAATGTTGGTTTTAAGCCAAGCTTTAAACAAAATAAACTGAAAAATGGCTGATGGCTAGCATTCATTTGCTTTTATATTAAAGTATTCAGAAAATGTATACTCTGTGTCTAATGTGCTGAAAATGACATCATGTGCTTCATTTTTAAATATAATGTGTCTAGCTTGTGCTGTTACTACCACTGATAATCATAAGACAGTCTATCACACTGTACAATTAACACAGTCAGATATCATAACCATTACTGTCTTCTCCTTGGTTCGTGATTGTTGAAACAACAAGAATGCCTTTAAGTAAAATATGTGCACCTCGATAATTTACATCCAGGAGGTGTGTAACAAGTTGTGTGGGTCTGTACGAACATGTGGGTGTGTGCGTGAGAAGATGACAAGGCAGTAGTTCCTTTCTGTCTGCAGGATCCAGAGTTACTAGTCTGTAAGGGAATATGTGGCTCTGTTGGGCGTTGATGGTGATGCTGCAGGGTGTCTACAGGTTCGTCCAAGTAAAATTTAAGACTTTTTAAGACTTTTTCATACCATGTTCCAAAAAAAATTAAGACCAAATCTAAAGTCACGCAAAAACGTACTCTTTTGAAAAAAAAAACTAAATAATTTAATGTAACTTATTGTTCTTGTAAACATTCACCAGAAAACACTATTCTAGTAGAAGTACTTCATTTCTTTTCCTTGACAGACATTCACACACTCAGAACACAATATAAGGATAAACTTGTAACTGTGACAATCAGAATGCAGTCACAACGTTTGAATCCAATGTAACAACGTGAAAATGTGAATGAAGTCACACACACAGAATCCAATGCAACAGTTTTTTTTAAATTATTATTTTCTCTGCTTGGGGAGTCGCATTGTAAGCAGAATTGTTCAATTCCATCTTTGGTCAAACAACAATGCAGAAAACAACAGTTAAACAATGTGAATGCACATACACCTGAAACTTCGGCTCACTCACTTGAAAGGTATGCTCACTTGCACTTCTTAAAACACTTGGAATAATACCCACACACAAACAATACTATTCTCTCACATGCACGCAATAGAATATATTCTCTCTCTCTCTCTCTCTCTCTCTCTCTCACACACACACACACACACTTACATAAACAAGACAACACTCTTACTCATTGTACAGTACAATACTCACTGACAATGCAACACGCTCACACACACTATGGCATTTTCCTAAGTTTTTCCGTTTCTTGATCCAGCTCACTCTCAAGGTCTTTCAGTTCGGCTACTTTTTCTTTGAAACACTTTCTAAGAACGTTTGATTTTATTATTAGCTGGGCCATGAGGGTTCCCGATTTCCCCTCTGCTTGTTCAGTGCTGAATCGGGAAACATCGCCTTAAACACGTTGTCAATTCCGTCATTGGATCTATATGAATGGAGGCCAGTGATAGTACTGAGTACCCAGATCACTTCTGCCCTCAGTGTCGGAGTAGATCCACACATTGTTCGAATGTCAGACGACGGTAGCCTCGCAGATCTATCCTCTTCTCCACGACCGTTAGTGGTGGCAGCGCTGAAGTCGGATATTTGAGGCTGATGCTCACGGCCTTTAGCAAAAGCAACGTGCTTAGCACTCTTCATATGAGAGTCCACCGCTCTTATCCCCATTGTGCCCAACTTAAAAGTCTTACAGCATGCTACACAGTATGCCTCGTTGGCATCTTTGGGTACAGCTTTCAGCCACCACGAGTATTTTGCATCTTGCAGCCAGTTATCATTAAATTTACCCATTGTGGCTCGGACTACCCTCCATCAACAGATCAGGCACTGAGTGGTTGTCAAGCACTCGTGTGTCTAGCAACCGGTGGATTCGGAGCCTGTGCGGTATAATTGTGAGCATCAAAAACGATTAAACTTTTTCCCCATCCAAAGTGTACCACATTTTAACGATATGACTGAGTAAAATCTCCATAAATTTAAGATTGAAAATTTAAGACCACGGGGTTTGAAATTTAAGACAATTTAAGACTTTTTAATGGCCTTATTTTAGGAAAATTAAATTTAAGACTTTTTAAGACTTTTTAAGGACCCGCGGCCACCCTGTGCTGGTACTTGTTGACTTTCAAGATGACAATGAACACACAAATGGAAAAAGACAGAAAGGACAGAACAAACTATCAAGAACAACACAATTACAAGTGTCAATGAATACAGAGACATATTGAGGTGAGTACAACACACACAGAAAATAAACCTATTTATGACAATAGCATGGCCAGATTGATTAATTAGGATTTTTTTTTATTATTCTCTTCCATGGTCATTTTTGCAAGCTGTTCCTCATAAAATGCTATGCCCAGGGGCGGAGCTAAAGGGGGGGCATTGCCCTGGGCCTTGGGGCCCACCCTTTGACATTCAGGCCCTCCCAATAAATGTGCCTTATGCGATTTCATTGGAAATTCCTTGAAACCTACAAGTTTTCACACGATTACAGACTAGTTGACCTATATATCTCTCATTTTTGCTACACATTCTTATCATGGTTAAAAATAATAATAAAAAAACCCTGTGAAATCCCTAAAAAACTTAAAATATAATAAATTGTAATGTTTTCAAGCTAAACTAAGCTGTTCCTTTTGTATTTAATTGTTTGTCGTTTGAGGAATTTGCAAAAAAAAATCTGCACTGCATGATGGGTAGGATCTAAAGGCTGCCTAACATCCTCATCCATCTGATGACATACAACAAGACTAGGAAGGTGCATGCCTGGTTGTGGTTGTCTACTAGAAACGAATTCAGCATGTTTAAAAGTAAAAGTGGGACACAAAAGAGGAAGGAAAAGAAAAATAAAGAGGAGGCAAACTCTAAACTTCCAAAGTTGGATTCATTTTTTACTTTGCCTTCTCCTGTCCCTGAATTTGCTAGTAGTGAACATGCATTGCCCTGTGTTAGCACTAGCAGCAGTAGCATGGTGGTGCTTAGCAGTAGCTCCGGCCAAAGTCATATAGAGGAGGGTGGGGAACGTGGAGAGGGGTTAGCCAAGATAAGCAACCAGAATCAGGAGGGTAGGGAATGTGGAGAGTTAGTTGAGTTAGCTGAAGTGAGCAGCATGATTCCCAGCATGGAATCATCAAACCCAGCTAATTTTCCAACAGACCGTGGTAATTTCCCTGAAAACATTGCAGATGCTAATGTGAAAAGGTATATCCTTCAAACTGGCCCATGCAAGCCAAATGGTCCCTTTCCCGTCACTGGCAATCGCAGTTTTTCAACCCATTACTACACATCTATCACTAAAGCTGGTATTAAACTTCCACAAAGCTGGTTATACTACTCGCCCAAGCTTGACTGTGCATATTGCGAGCCTTGCTGTCTTTTTGCCAATCGTCAAGCCCTCTCCTACAATAATGCCTGGGTTAGAGATTGGAAACATATGTCCTCCAAAATTGCAGTGCATGAATCTACCCAGATCCATCTCGGTGCGTGTGTAGTCTATGAGCAGTGGAAACTCCATGGTACAATAGATGCTAATATGGAGAGGGATGTTCGTAATGCGGCTAACTTTTGGAAGCAAGTGTTAGAGCGCATTGTGAATGTCACACTGACCTTAGCATCATGTAACATGGCATTTAGGGGACACCGAGAGTCCATTGGGCAGGGGAACGCAGGAAACTTTTTGTCCATCAGTGAACTGTTGGCCTGCTATGACCCTGTCCTGAAAGAACTGATCAGCCGGCCTGAGGGATCAGTTGAATATCTGAGCCATGCTACAGTGCCTTGAAAAAGTATTCATACCCCTTGAACTTTTTCACATTTTCCACCTTACAACCATGAACTTAAAAGTTTTTTAGTGAGATTTTTTTGTGATAGACCAACACAGATTAGCACATAATTGTGAAGTGAAACAAAAATGATAAATGGTCTTCAAAATTTTAAACAAATAAAAATCTGAAAAATGTGGTGTGCATTAGTATTCAGCCCCCTGTACTCTGATATCTCTAAATACAATCCAGTGCAATCAATTGCCTTCAGAAGTCATCTAATTAGTTAATAGAGTCCTACTGTGTGTAATTTACTCTCAGCATAAATACACTTGTTCTGTGAAGGCCTCAGTGGTTTGTTAGAGAACACTGAAGAACAAACAGCATCATGAAGACCAAAGAACTCACCAGACAGGTCAGGGATAAAGTTCTGGAGAAGTTTAAAGCAGGGTTAGGTTATAAAAAAAAATCCCAAGCTCTGAACATCTCAATAAGCATTGTTCAATCCATCATTCAAAAATGGAAAAAGTATGGCACAACTGCAAACCTACCAAGACATGGCCGTCCACCTATGTTGTAAACTGACAGAGCGAGCAAGGACAGCACTGGTCAGAGAAGCAGCCAAGAGGCCCATGATCACTCTGGAGGAGCTGCAGAAATCCACAGCTCAGGTGGGAGAATCTGTGCACAGGACAACTATAAGTTGTACACTCCACAAATCTGGCCTTTTTGGAAGAGTGGCAAGAAGAAAGCCATTGTTGAAAGACAGGCATAAGAAGTCCCATTTGCAGTTTGCCAGAAGCCATGTAGGGGACACAGCAAACATGTGGAAAGAGGTGTTTTGGTCAGATGAGACCAAAGTTGAACTTTTTGGCCTAAATGCAAAGTACTATGTGTGGTGGAAAACTAACACTGCTCATCACCCTGCACACACCATCCCCACTGTGAAACATGGTGGTGGCAGCATCATGCTATGGGGATGCTTTTCTTCAGCAGGGACAGGGAAGCTGGTCAGAGTTGATGGGAAGATGGATGGAGCTAAATACAGGGCAATCCTGGAAGAAAACCTGTTGGAGGCTGCAAAAGACTTGAGACTGGGAAGGAGATTCACCTTCCAGCAAGACAATGACCCTAAACATACAGCCAGAGCTACAATGGAATGGTTTAGATCAAAGAATATTCATGTGTTAGAATGGCCCAGTCAAAGTCCAGACCTAAATCCCATTGAGTATCTGTGGCAAGACTTGAAAATTGCTGTTCACAGATGCTCTCCATCCAATCTGGCTGAGCTTGAGCTATTTTGCAAAGAAGAATGAGCAAAAATTTCAGTGTCTAGATGTGCAAAGCTGGTAGAGACATACCACAAAAGACTTGCAGCTGTAATTGCAGCAAAAGGTGGCTCTACAAAGTATTGACGCAGGGGGGCTGAATACTAATGCACACCACATTTTTCAGATTTTTATTTGTTTAAAATTTTGAAGACCATTTATCATTTTCATTTCATTTCACAATTATGTGCTACTATGTGTTGGTCTATCACAAAATCTCAATAAAAAACTTTTAAGTTCATGGTTGTAAGGTGGAAAAATGTGAAAAATTTCAAGGGGTGTGAATACTTTTTCAAGGCACTGTATTCAGGATGAGATCATTTATATATTATCACAGAGAGTCAAGAGCAACATAGATCATGAAATAAATGCATCTCCATTTTATTCCATCATTATGGACACCACTCAAGATGTAGCAAAGCGTGATTATCTGAGCCAGGTCTTCAGGTATGTTTTAATTGATCGAGACAAAATGGGTGTTGCTACAGATATCAGGATAGTTGAGGCTTTTCTTGGATTCAAGAAAACTGTGAACGCATCCGCTTCTGAGCTGGAGGACTGAATTATTAGCTGCATTGAAGGGAATGGCTTAGATCTCTCCAGATGCCGTGGACAGGGTTATGATGGTGCAGCGAACGAGCGGAATTTATTCTGGTGTTCAAGCGAGAATAGCGGAGCGGGAGCCCCTTGCTTTGTACGTGCACTGTGCGGCTCATTGTCTGAATTTGGTACTGGATGATTCTGTCAAAACTATCCCAGAGATTAGACAGTTTTATGATGTGGTTGAATAACTGTACAACTTTTTTTCCAACAATGTTAAGAGATGGGCATTACTTGGTGACTTATTGAGCCCAGAGAGCAGGGACATAACCTTGAAACGCCTCTGCCCAACCCGCTGGTCCTCCCGCTATCATGTGCTTGTTGCGTTAAAGTACAGATATAGAGACGTCATTAAAGGTCTCGACAAGCTCTCACTCGCAAGCAAAAAAACAAATGAACAAGATGAGGCAGATGCACTTAAAAAGGCCATTACTAGATTTCAGTTCATATTTTTAATCAGCCTTCAGACAAAGATTTTGGAGTGCACTAATGCCATCTCAAAGTTACTGCAGGAGAAGACCATTGATCTCCTCAAAGCGTCTGCATTATTGCAGAATGCTGTACGAACTCTACAGGAGTACAGGGAGCAGTTTGATGAGGCAAAGGCTTCCACTCTGGCATTGGCTGTGAAATGGGACAGTCAAACGCAATTTGTAGCTACCAGGTTGAAAAAAGTGAAGCGCCACTTTGATCACTTTAGCGAAGACAGTTGGCTTTCCGATGCAGAACATTATTTTCGGGTGAATGTGTTCTATGCATGCCTTGATGTAATCATTCAGCAGCTGTCACAAAGGTTTGTCAGTTTAAATCGGACTGCTCATTTGTTTGAGGCTATTCATCCAAATACGCTCCAGCATGCCAAAGACGAGGAGCCCGTCAACTGTGTGATCACTATAGTCGGGATATTGACTCCAGCTTTCCTGGTCAACTAGTGTCATTTAGGGCTTGTTTCAAGGAGCAGATAGCAAGACACACATCTGTGCTTAGCCTGGCCAGGTTGCTGGTAGTCGATCATCCAGCAGTAACTTCTACATTTAGTGAGGTGTGCATGGCCTTCTTGCTTTTTCTCACTCTCCCTGTCTCAGTTGTGACAGCAGAGTGCTCTTTCTCCAAATTAAAATTGATAAAAAATTATCTTAGGAGTGCAATGGGTCAAGAGAGACTCTGTGGATTGGCCATTTTATCAACTGAGAATGAGCGAGCAAGAGCGCTTAACATCCCTCAAATAATCAACGACTTTGCAGAGCGCAAGGCGCGTCGAATGCCTTTTATAATGACGAACGCAGGTTTCCGTGTCGGCTTTGTAGTTGAAGACATGCTTACACAATGAGGGTGTATCATTCATGATTGCTGGATTTTTGTTGTTGTTGTTTAGTGTCTATTTGGAACATACAGTGGGGCAAAAAAAGTATTTAGTCAGTCACCAATTGTGCAAGTTCTCCCACTTAAAAAGATGAGAGAGGCCTGTAATTTTCATCATAGGTATACCTCAACTATGAGAGACAAAATGAGAAAAAAAAATCCAGAAAATCACATTGTCTGATTTTTAAAGAATTTATTTGCAAATTATGGTGGAAAATAAGTATTTGGTCAATAACAAAAGTTCATCTCAATACTTTGTTATATACCCTTTGTTGGCAATGACAGAGGTCAAACGTTTTCTGTAAGTCTTAACAAGGTTTTCACACACTGTTGCTAGTATGTTGGCCCATTCCTCCATGCAGATCTCCTCTAGAGCAGTGATGTTTTGGGGCTGTCGCTGGGCAACACGGACTTTCAACTCCCTCCAAAGATTTTCTATGGGGTTGAGATCTGGAGACTGGCTAGGCCACTCCAGGACCTTGAAATGCTTCTTACGAAGCCACTCCTTCGTTGCCCGGGTGGTGTGTTTGGGATCATTGTCATGCTGAAAGACCCAGCCACATTTCATCTTCAATGCCCTTGCTGATGGAAGGAGGTTTTCACTCAAAATCTCACGATACATGGCCCCATTCATTCTTTCCTTTACATGGATCAGTCGTCCTGGTCCCTTTGCAGAAAAACAGCCCCAAAGCATGATGTTTCCACCCCCATGCTTCACAGTAGGTATGGTGTTCTTTGGATGCAACTCAGTATTCTTTCTCCTCCAAACACGACAAGTTGAGTTTTTACCAAAAAGTTCTATTTTGGTTTCATCTGACCATATGACATTCTCCCAATCTTCTTCTGGATCATCCAAATGCTCTCTAGCAAATTTCAGACGGGCCTGGACATGTACTGGCTTAAGCAGGGGGACACGTCTGGCACTGCAGGATTTGAGTCCCTGGCGGCGTAGTGTGTTACTGATGGTAGCCTTTGTTACTTTGGTCCCAGCTCTCTGCAGGTCATTCACTAGGTCCCCCCGTGTGGTTCTGGGATTTTTTGCTCACCGTTCTTGTGATCATTTTGACCCCACAGGGTGAGATCTTGCATGGAGCCCCAGATCGAGGGAGATTATCAGTGGTCTTGTATGTCTTCCATTTTCTAATAATTGCTCCCACAGCTGATTTCTTCACACCAAGCTGCTTACCTATTGCAGATTCAGTCTTCCCAGCCCGGTGCAGGTCTACAATTTTGTTTCTGGTGTCCTTTGACAGCTCTTTGGTCTTGGCCATAGTGGAGTTTGGAGTGTGACTGTTTGAGGTTGTGGACAGGTGTCTTTTATACTGATAAGTTCAAACAGGTGCCATTAATACAGGTAACGAGTGGAGGACAGAGGAGCCTCTTAAAGAAGTTGTTACAGGTCTGTGAGAGCCAGAAATCTTGCTTGTTTGTAGGTGACCAAATACTTATTTTACCAAGGAATTTACCAATTAATTCATGAAAAATCCTACAATGTGATTTCCTGGATTCTTCCCCCCCATTCCGTCTCTCATAGTTGAAGTGTACCTATGATGAAAATTACAGGCCTCTCTCATCTTTTTAAGTGGGAGAACTTGCACAATTGGTGGCTGACTAAATACGTTTTTGCCCCACTGTAATAAAAAATGAATGGAAAATACAGGCTATGTAGGCCTATAAAAAATAAAATAAAATAATAAAACAAACAAAAAAAACTTTGAGCAAGTTCTGTTCTAATATAGCCTGATTATATGCCGCAGGCATTCTGTTTGTTTGCAATTTCACCATGGCTAGGTCCAAAGGCTATGTTCTTAAAAACTGCTTTTTGTTAGATATAGCCTGAGTAGGCCTATATGCCGCAAGCCTTCTAATTTGTTTGTTTGCAATTTCGCGGTGTGTGTGTGGGGGGCTGATTGGTGTTTTGCCCCAGGGCCTTGTGTGCAGTTGTTCCGCCACTGGCTATGCCATTGTAGGACGGTGGTAAATATAGATTTAAACTGTGATTACTGCTCACTTTTAGAATACAAAAGCATTTTAGTCCATTAGAGAGTAAGCCAGTTAAAATGCAGATAGCAGGAAGGCACTGAATGATGTTATGCTGCTTAAGAACAAAGTATTTGCAGTTGACTTTATATCTAGAAAGAAATAGCTTGTGTATAAACAGAATAGGAAAAAAAAACCTTTGTAGCTTTCAAAGTGCTGTCTAAAATACTGACTTATGAGACATCAAGGTATGTATTGACAGTTTGGGATTTTAGTGGAAGTTAGCTGAAGCCAGAGGTTTTGAAACTCAAAATCCAAACAAATGCAGCAACTCCTTTCTTAGTGTTCACGCCAAGGACACACATCCAAAACACAAGCCTAGACCAATACCCTAGAATGCTAGTGTAAGAGGCAAGATTTCCAAATTTATGGGTATGTTTGTTAGGCGGTTAGAGATCTCCGTTTCCTGATTGGTCAGATATTGATGACGTTCCACATTTATTTATTTGAAACTTGTCTGCTTCAGAGAAGTGAATATTAGCTAATTCATTCACAGCCGATGTGCTAAAAAGAGAAATGTATAAAAGTATCTTCACTGAAACGTCACTATTTTTAAATTATTAGTTATTAGTCCAAAAGTGCATCAAGTTTTGTACACCATATTGTACATAGGCAACCAATATGGTGTCCAGGATGTGATGTAAATTCATTGATAGCCAGAAATTAAAGGTATTGACTGCAAAGTCATCTCATCTCATCTCGTTATCTCTAGCCACTTTATCCTGTTCTACAGGGTTGCAGGCAAGCAGGAGCCTATCCCAGCTGACTACGGGCGAAAGGCGGGGTACACCCTGGACAAGTTGCCAGGTCATCACAGGGCTGACACATAGACACAGACAACCATTCACACTCACATTCACACCTACGGTCAATTTAGAGTCACCAGTTAACCTAACCTGCATGTCTTTGGACTGTGGGGGAAACCGGAGCACCGAGAGGAAACCCACGCGGACACGGGGAGAACATGCAAACTCCGCACAGAAAGGCCCTCGCCGGCCATGGGGCTTGAACCCGGACCTTCTTGCTGTGAGGCGACAGCACTAACCACTACACCACCGTGCCGCCCCTACTGCAAAGTCATCTCAAATTAACTTTTTTTTTTAATTGTGTATAGCATTTCCACATAGGGGTTAAAGGCAGAGTGCTAACCTCCTAGTGGTTTTCCCCGGGCAACGGCTGCTGCAATGACCCTGGGCTGTGATACCATCGGGGGCAGAGAACTAGCAGGTTTGCCTGCAAAGGCTCCCCCCACTCCTGGAAGGTTCAACCATGGTGGGATGGTTCCCAGAGTAGCTGCTGCTGGCTAATAGCACCTGCACCACCTTAGCCCCTGATGGGCAGTCTATAAATCCAGCCGAGGTTGTGCGATGGGTTAGCAACCCCCCACATAAAACAAACCTGCTACGAAACCTCACATATGAAACCCAAACTGGACTGACCCCAATGGAACCCTGACCATGGACCGGATGGACCTACAAGTTAAGCCTAATGGAACTGCAACAATAAAGAGTTGCAACCTGGAATGTACTGTCCATGAAAAGGGAAGGATCAGCAGAGCTGGTCGCCAATGAACTGGCACGTCTGAGCATCACAGTAGCAGGTCTTACAGAAGTATGCTGGCCTGGATCCGGCACACATGTAGCAAACGACTACAACTTCCTTTGGTCAGGCAGGGATGACGGCCAACATCGCTAAGGGATTGCACTTGCCCTAGCTCCACCTGCCTCCCGAGCACTAGTCCACTGGAAACCAGTGAAAAACAGACTGCTCCTTGCTCACCTACACCACAGCCATGGCAGAATTTCCATCATTGTAGCCTACACCCCAACCAACATGGCAGCAGATGAGGAAAAGGATGAGTTTTTCACCCAGTCATCATCACTTATGACTGACATCTCCAGACATGACATTGTTTGGATCCTTGGTGACCTCAACGCTGCAACCGGGCCCGATAGAGCCAGGTTTGAGAGCGCCCTAGGCCCCCATGGAACTGGCACCTGCAACAACAACGGCATGAGACTCCTAGTGTTCTGCTCCAACTTTTGCCTACAAACAGAGCACTCCTTCTTCCAGCACAAGCTCATACACAGCATGACCTGGATCAGCAATGATGGCCACACAAGGAAAGAACTGGACCACATCCTTACCAGCCGACGCTGGCACACCTCAACAGACTGCCATGTCTACTGCAGTGCCGAGCTGGGAAACTCCGACCACAAGCTGCTCGCCATAACAGTCTGTCTTCATCTGAAAAGGAACCCCACCACCAAAGCACAGTGCAAGGTCGATGTCTCCAAACTGCAGTCTCCTGAAGTCACAGCCCACTTCCAGCTGGACCTTCACAACCACTTCGCTGCCCTGCCTACAGATCCAGATGAGGACAACCCAAAGAAGCTCTGGAACGACCTCAAGCAAAGCATCACCACTGCTGCAGCCAAGGTGCTTGGGTACAAGAGAACGAAGAAGAGGAAGGACTTCCTGTCAGAGGAAACTCTCAGTGTTGTGGAGGCAAGAACAGGCAGACTGGCAGGAAACCGCAGGGAATGCAGATGTCTTAACGCCAAACACAACAAGCTGCTCTGCAAAAACAAGCTGAACTGGCTCGACAATGTAGCAGAAGAAACGGAGGCGGCTGCCTGTAGAGGCAACCAAGGCTCCCTCTACAGGACCCTAAGGACTCTCTCCGGGAAGACATCACCACCTACTGCCTGCATGAAAGCCATGGATGGAACCATTCCAGACACTCCAGATCAACAGATGGTGCGGTGGAGGGAGCATTGTCAGAGCTTGCTCAACCGTCCAGCACCACCCTCCTCTCCCCAGTTGGAAGAACTAGCTGCCTCGGCCAGGGAGGACGATTCTGTCCCTACTGGTCCCCCCACTCTAGCTGAAATGGTCAAGGCCATACGGAAACTCAAACCTGGCCAGGCCACAGGGGCCGACGGAATCGCCCCAGAGTCACTGCTGCATGGTGGACCCGTAGTAGCAGGTCAGCTACAACAACTGTTTACCGCCATCTGGAGTAATGAGACCATCCTGGCAGACTGGTTGCAAGGTGTCATCCTTCCCTTCTGGAAGAAGGGGCCCAAAGACCTCTGCAGCAACTACAGAGGGATCACCTTGCTGAGCGTCCCAGGGAAGGTGTTTGCCAACATCATCCTCAGGAGACTGTGCCCACTTCTAATCCGCAAGCAGAGAAAGGAGCAGAGCGGCTTCACACCAGGTCGTTCCACAGTGGACAGAATTCTGACCCTCCGACTGCTGGCTGAGAAAAGAAGGGAGTTCAGGAAACCTCCCTATGCAGCCTATGTGAACCTGAAACAAGCCTTTGATTCCATGGACAGACCAGCCCTTTGGAAGATCCTCAAGATCCTTGGCATCCTGGTCAAGCTGCCAAATCTTCTCTCTCTCCTCTACTCCGACACCTCCTCCTGTGTGAGAGTAAACGGGCTGTTGTCAGGCAACTTCAACAGTGGCGTCCACCAGGTCTGTGTCTTGGCCCCGACAGTCTTCAACACAGCCATCGACTATGTCATGGGGAGAACTGTGGCCCAGTGTGCCTGTGGTGCTAGCTTTGGCAATGTTACTATCACAGACCTGGATTACACAGACGATGTGGCGATCCTGGCTGAAGTTATGGAAGCCCTCCAACTTGCCCTGCAGGCCATGGAAACAGAAACCCAACCGCTCAGCCTATTGGTCAGCTGGGAAAAAAACAAGGTCCAATGCCTCAGCAACTATGAGACACCCCAAGCAAGACTGGTGATTAACTCCCACCCCGTTGAAGCTGTCGACAGGTTTTGCTACCTCGGAGGCACGATAAAGTCTGACTGCAAGAGCGACTCTAACATCCAGCTCCGCATCGGTCATGCCATCTCTGCAATGGCAAGCCTTGATAGCGTATGGTCCAACAGGAAACTCTCGGTCCAAACTAATATCAGGTTGTATAACAGCCTCGTGCTGTCCATCCTCATGTATGGAGCCAAAACCTGGACTCTAACAGCTGCCCAGGAACACCACCTGGATGCCTTTGACACCAAGTGCCAACAAAGGATCTTGGGGATCAGGTGGCACCACCACGTTTCCAATGCCACCCTGCGTGAGATCACCAACCAGCCTCCACTCTCCAACAAGATCTGCTTGGCCTGTCTCCACCTCTTCAGCCACATCGCTAGGGCGGAGCCACCCCTGGAACCAGCCGCCCTACTGAGGGAACCGACCCCCACCACCTGGTCCTGTCCCAGAGGCTGACCCAGATGCACATGGTCTGACCAGCTGAGCGACAATCTGCAGGCTGCTGGCCTCAACATCGCCACCGCCTGGGAGGCTGCCAGGAACAGATCCGCCTGGAGAGCCATATGCAGAGGCGCCATGCTCCCTTCAGGAGCATGCAGAGCTGAGTGAGAGAGAATAGCATTATCCCATGTCCCACCAGAACAATATAATCCAGATGAGATGTAATAATTTTGATGTGCTGAGGTTTGCTTTTCTCCATTTTGGGACCGTTTTCCCACCTCTTGAGGTAAACAGTATGGCCCCATGGAAACAGCCGAACGCGAGAAGCTTGAACTAATTCACATAATTATGGTACTGGGTCACACCAAGATGGCGATGCACAGAAACATCATGAGTTTGCATCAACCTCGGAGAGTTTTGAGTCACAGGTATGTCATTTGTGGTTGACATTTGTGAATAGGTCAGTGAAACAATAGATTAATATATTTTCTCTGTTACTGCTTTTGTGTTATTGTTACATTCTCTGTAAGATCAAAACATTAGGTGTATAACTCCATACTCAGACTCACCAATCCAAGACAAGCGCTGCAAATTCTTCATGAGATTTCGCACCTTTTTCATTCTTCATCTCATCTCATCTCATCTCATCTCATCATCTTCTGCTTATCCGGGGCCAGGTCACGGAGGCAGCAGTCTGAGCATGGAAGCCCAAACTTCCTTTTCCCCAAACACCTCGGCCAGCTCCTCGGGAAGAACACCGAGGCGTTCCCAGGCCAGCCGAGAGACATAGTCCCTCCAGCATGTCCTGGGTCTTCCCCGGGGCCTCCTCCTGGGGGGACATGCCTGGAACACCTCCCCAGGGAGGTGTCCAGGAGGCATCCAAAAGAGATGCCTGAGCCACCTCAGCTGATTCCTCTTGATGTGGAGGAGCAGCGGCTCTACTCCGAGCTCCTCCCGAGTGACTGTGCTTCTCACCCTATCTCTAAGGGAGTGCCCAGCCACCCTGCGAAGGAAACTCATTTCGGCCGCATGTATCCGCGATCTTGTTCTTTCAGTCATTACCCAAAGCTCATAACCATAGGTGAGAGTTGGAACATAGATCGACCGGTAAATCGAGAGCTTTGCCTTTTGGCTCAGCTCCTTCTTCACCACGACGGACCGGTAAAGCGACCACATCACTGCGGAGGCCGCACTAATCCGCCTGTTGATCTCACGCTCTATCCTTCCCTCACTCATGAACAAGATCCCGAGATACTTAAACTCCTCCACTTGAGGCAGGACTTCTCCACCAACCTGGAGAGGACAAGCCACCCTTTTCCGGTCGAGAACCATGGCCTCTGACTTGGAGGTGCTGATTCTCATCCCAGCCGCTTCACACTCGACTGCAAACCACCCCAGTGCATGCTGAAGGTCCTGGTTTGAAGAAGCCAACAGGACATCATCTGCGAAAAGCAGAGATGAAATCCTGTGGTTCCCAAACAGGATTCCTTCTGGCCCCTTGCTGCACCTAGAAATTCTGTCCATAAAGATTATGAACAGAACCGGTGACAAAGGGCAGCCCTGCTGGAGTCCAACATGCACTGGGAACAGGTCTGACTTACTGCTGGCAATGCGAACCAGACTCCTGCTCCGTTCGTACAGGGACCAGACAGCCCTTAGCAAAAAGCCCAGAACCCCATATTCCCGAAGCACCCCCCACAGAATACCATGAGGGACATGGTCGAATGCCTTCTCCAAATCCACAAAGCACATGTGGACTGGTTGGGCAAACTCCCATGAACCCTCGGACACCCTATGAAGGGTATAGAGCTGGTTCAGTGTTCCGCGACCAGGAGAAAAACCGCAATGCTCCTCCTGGATCCGAGGTTCAACTTTTGGCCAAATTCTCCTTTCCAGTACCCTGGAGTAAACCTTCCTTGGGAGGCTGAGAAGTGTGATTCCCCTATAATTGGAGCACACTCTCCGGTCCCCTTTCTTAAAAAGAGGGACCACCACCCCAGTCTGCCACTCCAGAGGCACTGTCCCCGACTGCCACGCGATGTTGCAGAGGTGTGTCAGCAAAGACAACCCCACAACATCCAGAGACTTGAGATACTCGGGGCGGATCTCATCCACCCCCGGTGCCCTGCCACCAAGGAGCTTGCAAACCACCTCAGTGACTTCAGCTTGGGTAATAGATGAGTCCACCTCTGAGTCATCAGCCTCCGCTTCCTCAATGGAAGACATGACAGTGGGATTGAGGAGATCGTCGAAGTATTCCTTCCACCACCTGACAATGTCCACAGTTGAGGTCAACAGCTCCCCACCTGCACTGTAAACAGTGTTGGCAGAGTACTGCTTCCCCCTCCTGAGGTGCCGGACGGTTTGCCAGAATTTCTTTGAGGCTGACCGATAGTCCTCCTTCATGGCCTCACCGAACTCCTCCCAGTTCCGAGTTTTTGCTTCCGCAACTGCCCGAGCTGCGGCACGCCTGGCCTGCCGATACCCATCAGCTGCCTCAGGAGTCCTGGAGGCCAACATGGCCCGATAGGACTCCTTCTTCAGCTTGACGACATCCCTTACTTCCGGTGTCCACCACCGGGTTCAGGGATTGCTGCCACGACAGGCACCGGAGACCTTGCGGCCACAGCTCCAAACAACCACGTTGACAATGGAGGCAGAGAACATGGTCCACTCAGACTCAATGTCCCCCACCTCCCTCGGAAGCTGGGAGAAGCTCTCCCGGAGGTGGGAGTTAAAGACCTCCCCGACAGAGTGCTCGGCCAGACATTCCCAGCAGACCCTCACCATACGTTTGGGCCTGCCAGGTCTGTCCGGCTTCCTCCTCCACCAGTGGATCCAACTCACCACCAGGTGGTGATCAGTTGACAGCTCAGCCCCTCTCTTCACCTGAGTTTCCAAGACATAGGGCCGGAGATCAGATGAAACGACAAAGTCGATCATTGACCTCCGACCTAAGGTGTCCTGGTGCCATGTGCACTTATGGACACCCCTTTGCTCGAACATGGTGTTCGTTATGGACAAACCGTGACTAGCACAGAAGTCCAATAACAAAACACCACTCAGGTTCAGATCGGGGAAGCCATTCCTCCCAATCACGCCCCTGCAGGTGTCACTGTCGTCGCCCACGTGAGCATTGAAGTCCTCCAGTAGAACAATGGAGTCCCCAGTCTGAGCACCTCTCAGTACCTCTCCCAGGAACTCCAAGAAGGCCGGATACTCTATACTGCTATTCGGCCCGTAGGCACAAACAACAGCAAGAGCCCTCTCCCCGATCCGAAGGCGCAGAGAGGCGACCCTCTCGTTCACTGGGGTAAACTCCAACTGGGGAGCTATAAGCAAGCCCACACCAGCCCGCCGCCAGTCACCATGAGCAACTCCAGAGAAGTGGAGAGTCCAGCCCTTCTCGAGGAGCTGGGTTCCGGAGCCCAAGCTGTGCATGGAGGTGAGCCCAACTATCTCTAGCCGGTACCTCTCAACCTCCCGCACAAGCTCAGGCTCTTTCCCCCCCAGCGAAGTGACATTCCATGTCCCAACAGCTAGCCGCTGTGTTTGGGGATCAGGTCGTTGAGGCCCCTGCCTTCGACTGCCGTCCAATCCACACTGCACTAGCCCCCTACAGCTACCTCTGTGGGTGGTGAACCCACAGGAGGTCGGGCCCACGTTACCGCTTCGGGTTGAGCCCGGCCGGGCCCCGTGGACAAAGGCCCAGCCACCAAGCGCTCGCATACGAGTCCCAACCCCAGGCCTGGCTCCAGGGTGGGGCCCCGGCTGCGCCATACCGGGCGATGTCACGGTCCTTGATTTTATTTTATCCATAAGGGTTTTGGTGAACTGCTCTTAGTCTGGCCTGTCACCTAGGACCTGTCTGCCTTGGGAGACTCTAACAGGGGTGTAATGCCCCCGACAACATAGCTCCTAGGATCATTCAAGCACACGAACCCCTCCACCACAATAAGGTGGCAGTTCTAGGAGGGGTTTTCATTCTTCAGTCAACTGATAAACAATTAGGTATCAATGCTATCCTGAATCAGGTATCCCAACTGGGCTTTCATCAAGACCAAAAAAAGAAACATAATGGACAGGGAAGAAAACAGCAACAAATGCAAGAACACTGTCATTCCCTACATTTCTGGACTATCTGAGAAACTCAGGAGGATCTTCCACAAACACAACATCCCTGTACACTTCGGACCCAGTAACACTCCGAGGAAGAAATTGGTCCACCCTAAGCACAGAATACCCAGACACAAACAGGACAACGTCGTGTACGCAATTCAATGCAGTGAGGAATGCACAGACCTGTACATTGAGGAAACGAAACAACCACTTCACAAGTGCATGGCTCAACACAGGACAGCCAGTTTCTCAGGCCAGGACTCTGCAGTCTATCTTTATCTCAGTAATAAAGGACACTCGTTTCAGGACTGCAATGTATGCATTCTAGCCAGAGAAGACCGGTGGTTTGAAAGAGGAGTAAAAAAAAAAAGCCATCTTTGTCAATCTGGAACGAGCATCACTGAGCAGAGGAGGTGGTCTAAGACACCACTTATCAGCCACCTACAGTGCAGTCCTTGGCACACTTCCTAGAAAACTGAATACCTATCCACATCAAGACTCAGCTGACTTCAAAGACTCACATGATGGGAGAGAGAGCCAGTGACCCACAGATCACCCTAACAACACTCTAGGCTGCTATCAACATTCACACCCAGCCTCCAGTGACCCGAACACCTACAGGATGACTGAGAGTGTCAATGACCCATGTGACCTCAACGACTCTCCTTAGGTTTGCTTTTGGCCCACTAGAGGATAAATATCTGAAACTCCCCACTAGTCAGACAGAACTGAAGAAGCCTTTCAGATGAGAAGTGAAATGTCTTCAAGAATTTCAAGCAAGTCCAGTTGCCTTCTTGAGCACCTACGGTTTACCATGACCTGGATGACTGAGAACCTTCACAGACTTATGTACTGATAATGTAGACAAGGCTAAACACCATAAAATATGCCAGATCTAGGCCCTGGCTTGTTTATTACTATTAGAAGTCCACATTTGAGCTTACCTTTTTCATAATAAGGTATTTTACTTTATCTGATATTTCCCAGAACATTCCGGCATGCGCGAAACCTGCCTCGAAATATTGTTAGGCATCTGACTTTTGTATGCTTTTAGCATCTCTCCAGTGTATTTAGCAGTCCCAAATACTAAATAGTTCAGGATGTCGTAGTATCCCAAATCCAGTAGCTGGGTTGGCATCTACTTTTCAACTGGAATTAATACATTTGTGAGTAAATTAAGCAGAAGAAGAAGGCTTAATTCTTCTGGCTTAATGTAAGGCTTAATGCAACATACATTTGTTACATGTATGCTCAAGCATAGCAAAATTCCCTCCTCTGCATTTAACCCATCTGAAGTTAGATGAAGATAGATGGGTTTTTATCCAGCACTTATTTGCCTTTTAAAAAACAACATTGGATAACATGGGAGTCTAATGCAGCCTGCACAGCCCAAGAGCTCGGCCTGTAGATTCCTTTCAAAGCAACCAGGCTCAAAATGGTCCTTGGAAACAACAGAATTTCTACCAAAGGAGAGTGTTTCTAAAGTTTGACTTGTTCCCAAGTTGTGTAGAAACTGTTTTAACAAGTCATTTACGTTGCTCAGTTTTTGGCATTGGAACAAAGAAAAATGCTTTCCCTTATTATCATGTTTAATATTTTTACAACCATAAGTTTCACACTCGAGTATTTTTCAACGTTTTGTACATCTGGTCATATTGCGGTGTCAGGAGCAGTGAGCCAATCAAGATACAGGAAACCTATCAACAATATTATGTCATGCTGACCTTTGATACTGCCCACAAAATGGCAATATGGCTGCATCCTGAAGTAGAACTTAAGCGAGCAGGAATACAAAATACTTTTAAAGCACTGCTTTTTGTGACACAGTGTGACACTACAGGGTAGTCAAAATGCATTTGTGCAAAATGTGTAATATTTCTAGCCTATGCAGAGGCGTAGCTGGGGGTGTGTGTGTCCTGGGGTGCCCGTGACACCCCCCACTCCCGCTTTGTTGGACCATACGTTTTTTTCAATAGCCACATAAGAATATTAGAAAAGCGCCCACTGTAATTTTTCTAACTTTTTTTTTTTAAACTAGATTGTCACCTCAGCCTCATTAGGGTTTCTATCACCTTAACTTCCTGTGGTTTGGGTGCAAAAACCTAGTTTGTCAGAGTGTGTGTGGGAGAGGCGGATGTAAGTGCAGATACGTTAAATAATACACAGTGTGATATGAGCATAAAGTGCATTAAATGCACACAACAGGCAAACAGTCCAAAACAGGAGGCAAAGTCATAATTGAGGAAACAGGCAGGAGGTCAATCGAGGCACGGACAGAATATTAGAGGCAAAACTATACAAGATCAAGGGACGAGAAACAGGAGTCGAAAAACCAGGAGGTCAACAAGGACAGGGAACAAGGCTCAGTAAGACACACTAGACGTGGTGTAATACTTTGCATCGTCCTTGCATGGGCGCAGTCCTTAAATAGCCCAAACATAGTTCGTTGATGAAAGACAGGTGTTCTTTGTTAAAGGCGCACGTGTCGGAGCTCGTTAGGCATGCGCGCAGCTCGAGGTGTGCCTTCAGGTGCACGAGTCAAGGCGCGCAGGACTGACAGTTCTGCGCAAGCACAACACGACTGCACTAGAAAGCATGGTCAATCTGCCAGTGTAGCTGCAGTCTTTTTAGTTGCGAATTATGAGTATTTCCTCGTGTTAATAATTCGCCACGTCAAAACAAGCGAAACTTTCCTCCTTCTTTCGATGTGAAAAGAGGTAAGCAATTTATTATATATTTTTCCATCAAAGTTGCATTTTGTGGCTTCGAAGCTAAGTTTTAGTGTGCTGTTTCTAGAACACAACATCAAGAAAACATGGAAGAAATAGCAATAATGGAAGAGCTGGTTTCTAAGCTACCTAAAACTAGCAATGGTAATTATTTTTGTTACATAATGTACTCAGGCTGCCAGTCAGTGTGTGGCCCCCCTCCCCCCTTTGAAAAATCCTAGCTACGCCCCTGCTATGTTTTTTTTTTTTCACTGCAGGTACCCTTTAATGAGGTCCACATGCAGAAATATACTGTGTATGACACATTCTGCTCATTTTCTGATTAATTTTTTCTTCAATTATGTCATATGTACAGTACCAGTTAAATGTTTGAACGCATCTTCTTATTCAATGTTTTTTATTTATTTTTTATTAATTAAAAGACACGTTATGTCTTAAAGTAATGATGGATGTCATTTATCTTTCTTTAGTTGAGCAGTTCTTGAGATAATATGGATTATTACAGTTGTGGAATAGGGCTATTTACTGTATTTTTATTATTTACTATTAACTGTTTGATTTCAAATGCATTAAGAAGGCAAGAAATTGCACTAATTAACTTTTAACGAGGAACACCTGCAATTGAAAATCATTCCAGGTGACTACCTTATGAAGCTGGTTAAGATAATGCAAATAGTGTGCAAAGCATCATCAAGGTAAACAGTGGCTACTTTGAAGAATCTAAAATATCAAATATATTTTGTTTTTAACACTTTTGCTTACCATAAAATTCCATACATTCCATATGTTTTTTCATAGTTTTGATGTCTTCAGTATTGTTCTACAATGTAGAAAATAGTCAAAATACAGAAAAACCTATGAATGAGTAGAGGTATATAAACTTTTGACTGGTACTGTATAAGCAGATGCATATCTCTCAAGAAGTTAGTCTGGTAGCATAGGAATGCTTTGGTAGTGTTTTGTGAGAGATAACCATAATGAGAGTTTAGTTTAAATCATTAAGTGTCTTCTCAACTGCTCTGAGGTTAATTGAGAACCAATCATCACTTCTGACTGGATAGTATTGGAATGCAAGTTTTTCTACATAGTATGCTACATTCTGCCACTACATCATTATTTCTTTCTTGAATTTAACCACTAGAGGCTACATGAGAGGTAAAAAATAATAAAACATTCTAAAACTGCCAAGTTCCAGGCCTCATTGTCTTCATAGCTAGTTATGGCCATATGCAAGTGTCATAAATTAATTCTCTGAACTCAGCAAAATATCAGCATGCTCAGACAGAAACTGACTTCTACAGCATAGTAAGCTGTAACATGACAAGAAATCACAAAGAATGCAAAGAAAGCTCGTTGACTGGTAAAGCTGAACCAAGTGCACATCATCTTATTGAGTTCCAGAGAATTACACAAAATATGGACTATGATCATTTGTTTATTTGTCTTTTTAATTTTGTCCTAAAGGTATGTTTTTAATTAGATATATCCCATTATGTAAAGTTTAAACAAAAAATATTTAGAATACAGTGTTAAAACTGTTGAGTGGCCATGTGGAATTTTACATAATTATTTGGTAGCCGAAACACTTGTAGTGGAAAAAGAATTGCAACTGCTGTGTGTATGTGTAATTAAGGCTAATTGAGATGAGCAGGATTAATTTGCTGGCTTAAATCTGCAGGCTAAGAAATTCACTGCAAATAGTGTATAGCATTTTGTGTAACACAGTGTGATCTTGATGAAGAGAGTGATGATCTACAAAGTTCCCTCCTTATATTCCCTCTCTGATTTCAGTACCCTGATCCTTTCACACTGAGGAAAAGGATTACTTTGATTCCTTTTTTGCTTCTCCCCTTTCCCCTGTTACTGTCACACTCTATACAATCAACTCCAAATCCTTAACTCCTTCACTTCATATCACAATGGCACATCATTATTGACAGTGTTGTTAGTTTTCCTTCATTGGTGTTGTGAACCATTTTGAAGTCATTGCATGTTCATAACCCTACACCAGCATTTGTTAATACATGAGCAGTTTTGTAAGATCATGTTTTTATTTTGCATTTCCCCAAAAAAGACCTGGGATGAAATAAAGAATGGGATTTTATAGAAATAGAGATATGCTCAAGATAAAGGAAAACTGTTGATGCTTATTCCTTTAGCTGTTGTTCTCCATTTTAGCCAACCCTCAGTCTGACTGAGGGTATGACTCCGGTTATTCTTTCAAAATTTCTATGATTGACCAATGAGGAGGTCCACAAAATGGTAGGTCTTATGCATATTGTTCTTTTGTGGCTTCATAATGTGTGCATGAGTGCATGGTTTCATACCCAACCACCATTCCTACTTATTCTTTCATCATTCAAATCTAATCATTAAGTGTCTTCTCAGCTGCTCTGAGGTTAGTTGAGAACCAATCATCACTTCTGACTGGATAGTATTGGAACGCAAGTTGTTTTGCATAGTATGCTACATGCTGCCACAACATCGTTTTTTTCTTGAATTTAACCACTAGAGGCTACATGAGAGGTAAAAAATAATAAAACATTCTCAAACTGCCAAGTTCCAGGCCTCATTGTCCTCATAACTAGTTATGGCCATATGCAAGTGTCATAAATTAATTCTCTGAACTCAGCAAAATATCAACATGCTCAGACAGAAACTGACTTCTATAGCATAGTAAGCTGTAACATGCACAGCAAAATCCCCAGTGTTGAATTAACACCCAGAGTGTTGATTTAACACCCTACTGTGTTTATATGTGTCCAATTGGACACAAATGAACTCTGAAAGTGTTAATTCAACACTGGGGAATTTGCTGTGTGACAAGAAATCACAAAGAATGCAAAGAAAGCTCATTGAGTGGTAAAGTTGAACCAAGTGCACATCGTCTTTTTGAGTTCCAGAGAATTACACAAAATATGGACTACAGTCAAGTATGGCAACCTGGAAAAACCCTTCACATGGAGAATTTTTTACAAACAAACAAGTTTCTCTACTGAACATATCACTCACTCACTATCCGTTTACGTCAATGTTTCCACCAAATGCGGGTTTCACAGCACATGGTATTTATTCTTTCCCTCCACAAATCGCGATTAGCAGCATCTCTGGTATCTAGTCCAGATAACTTAAGATCTTCTCGCAACACCTCTTGCCAGCTCTTTCGTGGCCTTCCATGTGTCCTACATCCATAGCACCTGGAGGAAACAGATCTTCTTGGTCCAAGACACTCCACTGGACATAGCCAAACCATCTAAGACGGTTCTGCCTGAGGACTAGATCAGGATTTTTTATGTTTAGCCTCAGGCGGAGGTCATGTATACTGATGTTATTTGTAGGCTTGATAGCACACATCCAACGGAGCATGGCCCTCTCATTCCTCTGGAGATGTGCCAGGTCAGATTTTTTCAAGGGCCAGCTTTCACAAGCATAAAGCAAGGCCCCCCTAACACAGCTATCGTAGACTTTGCCACGGGTGTGCAAGGACAGACTCTTAGCGCAGAGTATCGGCATCAGCTCCCTGGATTTTCCCCAGGCAGCTCTGACTCTGGTTATTGTGGCAGCCTCACAGCCACCACCCGCAGATATGCTATCTCCCAGACAGCAAAAAGAATCGACAACTGCAAGATGATGGTCATCGACTGTCAAGGAGTCAAGTGGTCTGCAATCGATAGGACGGGCTTTACTAAGACATCTGTTGCACTTGAAAGAGGGATTTGGCCTTAATCTGCCACAGATACCACTACACTTTTTGTGAATCCAGTGGGCACAGCCAGAGCAGTAGATGGAATTAACACCGACCCCCTTCCTGCACACACCACAAGGATGTTCACCAGAGTCCTTCAGTGTTTCCAGGTTTGGTCCGGAGATCATGACCTTAGTCTTCTGCATGTTAACACGGAGGCCTCTTGATTCCATTCCAGCTTTCCAAGAACTCAATTTCTGCTCTAGTCCCTCTAAGGAATCCGATGCAAGTACAAGGTCATCAGCGTACAGCAGCTCCCAAGGGCACCCAGAACGAAAATCACGAGACAAGGCTTCTTGTATGTAAATCGCAATTAAAGTTATAGTACAACCCCGATTCCAAAAAAGTTGGGACAAAGTACAAATTGTAAATAAAAATGGAATGCAATAATTTACAAATCTCAAAAATTGATATTGTATTCACAATAGAACATAGACAACATATCAAATGTCGAAAGTGAGACATTTTGAAATTTCATGCCAAATATTGGCTCATTTGAAATTTCATGACAGCAACACATCTCAAAAAAGTTGGGACAAGGGCAATAATGGCCCTTTTCCACTACCCTTTTTCAGCTCACTTCAGCTCGCTTCAGCTCACTTCAGCCCGACACGGCTCGCGTTTCGACTACCAAAAACCGGCACGACTCAGCTCGTTTCAGCCCTGCTTAGCCCCTAAAACTCGCACCGTTTTGGAGTGGGGCTGAAGCGAGCCAAGCCGTGCCGACTGAGGTTGGGGGCGTGAGCAGACACTCCCCTGTGCACTGATTGGTGAGGAGGCGTGTCCTCACATGCCCACACACGCCCCGCGAGCGCGCTGGGATCTGTAAACACCGCAAACCCGGAAGAAGAATAATTACGAATTACGAGAATTTCTGAAGCCTTATGCGCCTCGCCTCATCTATACGCTCTTGCCAGTATCTGTTGGCGTTGTCGGTGACAACAAGCCACAGCACCAAGACCAGCAACACTAACGACTCCATGTCCTCCATGTTTATTGTTTACTATTCGGGTCGTGAGACTACCGCTTAAAAGCTCACTGAATCAGTGACATACAGAGCATCGTGGACGAGTTCGCGGAGCGCAAGGCTCGTCGTATGCCCTTCAAATAATGCGCGCAGTAGGCTATTGATGTTTTATTATGAGCCATGTACAGTATGTCGCCTAATGTTTTTTGTTTCTGAGTTACATGTTCGTTTGAAGGACTTAATGTACAAAATAACATTGAAATTGGTAAACACAGTGCATTCAGTGAGGTTTGCACCGCCCTCCTTTTATTTCTGACTCTTCCTGTCACCGTTGCAACCTCTGAGCGCTCATTCGTATGCCCTTCAAATAATGTGCGCAGTATAGGCTATTGATGTTTTATTATGAGCCATGTACAGTACCCTAATGTTTTTTGTTTCTGAGTTACATGTTCGTTTGAAGGACTTGATGTACTAAATAACATAGTTGCACCCGGTAGTGTTGAAATTGGTAAACACCGCAGTTGCGGACATTTTGTAGCCTAAAATGATGTTATGATAAGCTTTAATAAAGGGCCCGGTCATTTGCCCCGCCCCCGGCCCGGCTCTGACTTGTTCCGCCACTGTCACTGATGTCACTGTTTGCGCTGCTTAACGACATCACGTGACGTCCACCCACTTTCGCTAACTCCACCCAATGTGTCCACCCACTTCCAGCCAGCACGGTTCAGCGCGGTTGTAGTCGAAATGCAACTCCAACAGCCCCGCTCAGCTCGACTCAGCTCGACTCAGCACGGCACGGCTCAGCCGCGTTTGTAGTGGAAAAGCGGCATAAGAGGCTGGAAAAGTTAAAGGTACAAAAAAGGAACAGCTGGAGGACCAAATTTCAACTCATTAGGTCAATTGGCAATAGGTCATTAACATGACTGGGTATAAAAAGAGCATCTTGGAGTGGCAGCGGCTCTCAGAAGTAAAGATGGGAAGAGGATCACCAACCCTCCTAATTCTGCGCCGACAAATAGTGGAGCAATATCAGAAAGGAGTTTGACAGTGTAAAATTGCAAAGAGTTTAAACATATCATCATCTACAGTGCATAATATCATCAAAAGATTCAGAGAATCTGGAAGAATCTCTGTGCGTAAGGGTCAAGGCCGGAAAACCATACTGGGTGCCTGTGATCTTCAGGCCCTTAGACGGCACTGCATCGCATACAGGCATGCTTCTGTATTGGAATTCACAAAATGGGCTCAGGAATAATTCCAGAGAACATTATCTGTGAACACAATTCACCGTGCCATCTGCCGTTGCCAGCTAAAACTCTATAGTTCAAAGAAGAAGCCGTATCTAAACACGATCCAGAAGCGCAGACGTCTTCTCTGAGCCAAGGCTCATTTAAAATGGACTGTGGCAAAGTGGAAAACTGTTCTGTGGTCAGACAAATCAAAATTTGAAGTTTTTTATGGAAATCAGGGATGCTGTGTCATTCGGACTAAAGAGGAGAAGGACGACCCAAGTTGTTATCAGTGCTCAGTTCAGAAGCCTGCATCTCTGATGTTATGGGGTTGCATTAGTGCGTGTAGCATGGGCAGCTTACACGTCTGGAAAGACACCATCAATGCTGAAAGGTATATCCAGGTTCTAGAGCAACATATGCTCTCATCCAGACGATGTCTCTTTCAGGGAAGACCTTGCATTTTCCAACATGACAATGCCAAACCACATACTGCATCAATTACAGCATCATGGCTGCATAGAAGAAGGGTCCGGGCACTGAACTGGCCAGCCTGCAGTCCAGATCTTTCACCCATAGAAAACATTTGGCGCATCATAAAATGGAAGATACGACAAAAAAGACCTAAGACAGTTGAGCAACTAGAATCCTACATTAGACAAGAATGGGTTAACATTCCTATCCCTAAACTTGAGCAACTTGTCTCCTCAGTCCCCAGACGTTTACAGACTGTTGTAAGGAGAAAAGGGGATGTCTCACAGTGGTAAACATGGCCTTGTCCCAACTTTTTTGAGATGTGTTGTTGTCATGAAATTTAAAATCACCTAATTTTTCTCTTTAAATGATACATTTACTCAGTTTAAACATTTGATATGTCTTCTATGTTCTATTCTGAACCAACTCCTAGAGGACATTAAAAATGCTCCTGCTGTTGGCAGCTTTAAATCTAGATTAAAGACCAAGCTGTTTTCAGATGCTTTCTGCTAACTGATAAATATCAGCTTTACATGTTTTAAACTTTACTTGACTGTGAAAGTTAAGTAAAGTTTAAAACATGTAAAGATGATATTTATCAGGTAGCAGAAAGCATCTGAAAACAGCTTGGTCTTTAATCTAGATTTAAAGCTGCCAACAGCAGGAGCATTTTTAATGTCCTCTGGGAGTTGGTTCCATAGCTGTACTGCATAGTAGCTAAAAGCTGCTTCACCACACTTTGTTTTAACAACAGGTTTTACCAGTAAATTTTGCTGCTGCGATCTGGTAGATCTGATTGGGTTAGGCCGCTGCAACATATCAGAGAGGTACAGACTTCCAACAGGTTTTCCCAGGCACCATACAAGTTATTTATTGTGATCGGTTTTACAGATGTTGCTTCATTATCAAAAGTAACAAAAATATAACTCCTTTTGAATATGATATGAAATGTGCATCTTGGATATTTATCTCTTCAAGTTTTTTACCCAGAAACCACAGAGCTGCAAAATTCTGCATTCATTTTGTACCTTCTATAAATCTTTTATCTATAGGTTTAAGTATCCTTCAATAAGCCATTCTTCATTAGGATCTACCAGCAAATCATTAATCCTTAACTTCAAAATGAGGTTTAAGGTTTGTATTTAACTGCTTTTCTGTACGTTTCTGTAAAGAAACTTTTGACTGGTAGTGTCCTTTGATCAGCGACAAAATACATGCTCAGGTTTTATATTTTTATATTATCTATAATGTATAATTAACATGTCGGACAGGATGAATTTGGTGAACTACTGTCTTCATCAATATAGTTGAGGTGATTTCCTATAGGACTCACCTGGGAACTCCTGGAGGAGCGCGGTTGGGACGTGAGGGTACTTGGGGTGGTGGGCCAGTGTGGGGGTCTGGGGAGGCTCCAGGTCTGGAGGGCACAGGTGGAGCTCCAGCAGCAGGAGGCCCAGGAGCAGCACGAGCTCCAGGGCGAGGGGGTCCAGGAGGAGCTCGACGTTGAGGTGTGGGGCTGGACATGGGGGATCTGTGCATGATTACAGAAAACCATTCATTCTCTGGCTGTTTCAGAGCACTACAAGGAGTTTGTACCCTTTGTCATGAATTGAAAGCTATTTGATGCAGATATTTCATAGAATAATCTCATCTCATCTCATTATCTCTAGCCGCTTTATCCTTCTACAGGGTCGCAGGCAAGCTGGAGCCTATCCCAGCTGACTACGGGCGAAAGGCGGGGTACACCCTGGACAAATCGCCAGGTCATCACAGGGCTGACACATAGACACAGACAACCATTCACACTCACATTCACACCTACGGTCAATTTAGAGTCATTTCATAGAATAATAGAATAAATTTACAAAACATTGTGTGAGAAAGCTGGAAACAATAAAAATGATCTATATTACATATAGATAGTGATTTACAATGATTTGTATACATAATAGAATAGAATATATAACAGTTGCATGTAAGATTTTATAAATATATGTATATCAGAACTACCAAAAGGTGTAATATGTACAACCCAATTCCATAAATTTCGGACACTGTGTAAAACGTAAATGAAAAACAGAATATGATCATCTGCAAATCATGGAAACCCTATATTTCATTGAAAATAATACAAAGACAACATATCAAATATTGAAACTGAGAAATTTTATTGTTTTTTGAAAATATATATATACTCATTTTGAATTTGATGTCAGCACCACAGTTCAAAAAAGTAGGGACGGGGCACATTTACCACTGTGTTACATCACCTCTACTTTTAACAACACTCTGTAAATGTTTGGGAACTGAGGAGACCAACTGCTGTAATTTTGAAAGAGAAATATTCTTGCCTGATATACAGTTTCAGTTGCTCAATAGTTTGGGGTCTCCTTTGTTGTATTTTGTGCTTCATAATGCACCAAATGTTGTTCTCCCGATTGAGAGGCGGACACGCTACCACTAGGCCACTAGCCAGTCCACACTGCGTGGCTCCCAATCAAATTTTGTATTGATTATAAAATACTACTATTGGCCTTTAAAGCACTGAATGGTCTTGCACCACAGTACCTGAGCGAACTTCTGGTCCTTTATGACCCGCCACACCTACTTAGATCAAAAGGTGCAGGCTATCTGCTGGTACCTCGTATAGTGAAGGCTACATCAGGGGCCAAAGCCTTTTCTTACAAAGCCCCAGTTATGGAACAGCCTTCCAAGTAGTGTTCAGGAATCAGACACAGTCTCAGCATTTAAGTCTAGGCTGAAAACATATCTGTTTAGTCAAGCCCTTTGTTAATGGTGTTTATGAGGTAAAGGTGTAGATCTGGAGTGTTTTGGTAAACTGGGATGTATGGATGCTGTCAGTCCCCCACTCGCTTGCTCACTCGAGTTTGTTGATAGTGTAGTGGCTGCTGCTTTATGTCCTGGGGCATCTTCATGCCTGTGTTACCTTCTGGCTCTCCCCTTTTAGTTACGCTGTCATAGTTAGTTTTGCCAGAGTCCCTGCTTGTACTCAGCACAAAATGTATACTGTACCTACTTATTCAGGTGACATTGGGCATACCTAACAACCTGTGTTTTCTCCCCCCCAATCTGTCCCTCTGAGTTACATGTCAATCCTGGGATCGAGGTGATGACCTCTAATGCTCCTCAGACCTGCCTGATCCATCCTGATGCCCTATGTCTGGTTGGAGTCTCATCACATCGCTTCTGTGGAGGATGGCCCCATATGGACAGTTGGAAGTCACACTTGGAAGATGCTCTGGACACTTACAGTAATGCTTTTATGGCTGAGGACTACAGTTGACTTGCTAACTTCAGGACTGTCATTGTCATGAACAGTTTTGCACTCAAGTTTCCATTCATGAAGAGTTATAACATCAAGGAAACTGACTTCATGTTAAAACTGTTAATGTTATAGTCATGTTGTCTGTTGTTGTCCAGGTGAGGAATCGGACCCTTTTGGGTCTGGTTCCTCTCGAGGTTTCTTCCTCGTGTCGTCTGGGGGAGTTTTTCCTTGCCACACTCACCATGGGCTTGCTCATTGGGGATAGATTAGGGAAAAAATTGGCTCTTGGGTCATTCAGATTCTGTAAAGCTGCTTTGGGACAATGTCTATTGTTAAAAGCGCTATACAAACAAACTTGACTTGACTTGACAATGCGTATGCGGTGGATTACTTAGATGGCAATCATTTATAGTAATGATTGGGAGTGGCATCTACAACATCTCAGGGCAGTCCTGAGGTCAATGAGGCACACTGGGCTCACAGCAAACCTGAAAAACTGTGCAAATGTATGGGTGGAAGTACAGTAACTGGGCTTTCACTTGGGTTATAGGCAGGTGTGACCCAAATTGATAAGACTGCAGCGATTATCGCCTGCCCAAAACCTAAGACCAAAAAGGGGGTGAGGCAGTTCCTGAGGCTGGCTGGCTATTATTGGTGGTTCATCCCTAACTTTTTGACTGTCACCAGCCTGCTGACTGACGTCACTAAAAAGGGGGCACCAGATCCAGTCCAGTGGATGGACCCGTGCGAACAAGGTTTTGCTCAGGTAAAGGCGGTTTTGTGTGGGGGGCCTGCTGTTGCATTCTCCTGACTTTTCTCTCCTTTTTGTTTGACAGACCTACATGTTGGACAGAGGGCTGGGGGCCATTTTGTCCCAGTTGGTGGAAGGGGAGGAGCGTCCAGTGCTGTCCATCAGCTGCAAGCTCTCCATGCGAGAGTCAAAGTACAGCACTATAGAAAAGGAGTGTCTGGCCATCAAGTGGGTGGTCCTCACTCTCTGATACTACCTGTTAGGATGCCCATTCACCCTCTGTTCCAACTATGCCCTGCTCCAGTAGCTCCACCACATGAAGGATGCCAATGTGTTTAGAGTTTATTTTATTTTTAAAAGGGACAGTGTACAAATTAAACATTATCCTTGTGGTAAAGACAGATGTCTGTACCAGATTATAGCAGTACATGCTAATTTCTGCCTGTAGTCCCTTTGGCAGGTGGATGCAATAAAAAAGATGTCACCAAATCTGTCATTAGAGCAATTTGTAGTGGTTTAGACCAGTAAAATAGAAGTGGATAGCCTCATAAAGCATACATAGCAGCGTCATTTTTCACAATCACACACGCGCGCGCACACACACCATAAGTTAAACAAAATGTGCAAAGGAATGTGCAAGCCAGTGCAAATATGCATTATCCCATCCCACTACCCCCTCTTTACATAGAGTATAAGTTTTACCACTCCAACCTCGATAAAGAGAGAGAGAGCGTGCAAGACATGCTCTCCAAACCACCAAAACTTCACATTTCAGTAGGTTATACCCTCCCACACCGAATAGTCATACACAAGCATAAGATAAGAGTTTAAAAAAAAAAACACTCCCCCCCCCACGCACACACAGGACTCTCCCATCCCTCACAATCCCACACACCCACAAACACACTAAAAAGTGCAAGATCTGCATACCCCCCCACCACACACACACATACCATTCAATAAAATGCCCTAACTATCCTTTTCTATCCATGTGTGCATAATTGAGTTGATAATATCCATTTCTTTGTCAAATGTGAAAAAGACTTAAAATTTGTACAGGATATTAATTCTGTTGGGAGGTTATTCCACTGATTTGTGGCTACAGAAGAAAAAGATGATTTGCCAAATGTAGTCTTTCGTAGTGGGACATTACATTCCCCCCTCGACACTGATCTAGTGGTACGTGTTGATACCTCTGAGCATAAAGAAATAAATTGTTTCAAAGGTGGTGGTGCATCATTATGTATAATTTTAAAAAGCAGGCAGAGATTTGCATGCCTAATTAGGTTTTCAAGGCTCAATATGTTAGATTTACGAAGCACAAGACAGTGGTGGTAAGACATTTTCTCCTGGCATGGATCTTTATGGCACTTTTGTAAATTGAGCTGAGGGGTCTTAATACCATTTTGCAGGCTTGTGACCAACTTGTGATGCAGTATAGAAAATGAGACATAATCATTGCATTTAAGTATAAACTAGATGCATCAGTAGTGAGAGAGTTGCGTATGTATCTGAAATTTGATAGATTGAACTTCAGTGTGTTACTGAGGTTTTTTTTACATGAGATTTAAAACTAAGAGTCGGGTCAAGAGTGATGCCTAGGTATTTAAACTCAGTTACATTCTTTATGGCTTGCCCGTTGATTGTGATTTCAGGATAGTTTCTGATTTTGGTTTTGCTTGTAAAGAACATGGATACCGTTTTATCAGTGTTTAAGACAAGACAGGAGCTATGCAGCCATTCTCCAACCCTTTTCATTTCATTTGAAAGCATAGTTGCAACCTCAGATGCATTATTACCGTGCACATACAATACAGTATCATCTGCATACATTACAATATTAACTCAGTCACATACAAGTGGGAGGTCGTTAATGTAAATACTAAACAGCAATGGCCCCAAAATAGACCTCTGTGGCACCCCCATTTCACATGCCTTGGATGAGGAAAGTGCACTATTAACCCGCACACACTGGTAACGATCACTAAGATAAGATTTAATCCATTTTTGTGTGTCAACAGACAGATCATAATTAACTAGTTTATTTAATAGTTTCTCGTGGTTGACTGTATCGAAAGCCTTGTGACAATCAAGGAAGACTGCTCCCACCACCCCTCCTTGATCAAGATAATTTTTTATTTTCTCAATGAAATAGCAACAGGCAGTTTCTGTGGCGTGCTTTTTCATGAAGCCAAATTGCATTGGATGTAAAAGGCTGTTATAATCAAGATGGTCTGTTAATTGTTCAACAACTACCCTTTCAAATATTTTTGAAAGGGCTGGGAGAATACTAATAGGTCGATAGTTGCATACTTCTTGTGCATTACCTGCTTTAAACACAGGTGTCACTATGGCATTTTTAAATACACTAGGGAAGATGCATTCATCAAAAGATTGGTTTACCAATTTAGTCAAAGGGGTAATTATGTATTTTTTATGTTTTTTTATCAAGGCAGTGTCCATTCCATAGATATCTTTTGCTTTACTATTTGTAAGTGTAGATAAAACCTTTGCAACCTTTGACTCATTTGTGGGTGCCAAGGTTAATGAGGATGTAGCGCTAATGGGTATTTGTGAGGTGCTTATTTTTCCAAATATCTGACCTAGCTGTTGCACAGAGTTTATAAAACAATCGTTAAAATGAGTTGCAACAGCCAAGTATCTACAATACTACTGTTTATTTTGAGTTCTAATTTACCACACTTGCGATTTTCCTTTCCAAGAAGTTTGTCAATGTGTTTCCATAGTTTTTTGCTATTTCCTTTTGCATCTCTTATGATGTCAAGGAAAAAATTTGCTTTTGCCTTTCTGAGCTGTGTTACAACTTTATTTCTTAAACTTTTAAAATTTAAGTTATCGGTAACCAACCTTGATTTTAAAAACGTTTTTAAGGCAGCATCTCTTTTCTTCATTAGGTCCCAGAGGTCATTGTTAAACCAGGGGAGATTTTGTTTTGATTTTGGTTTCTGTGTCAGTGTTTTTAGTGTGTTTTAGTAATACATCTTTATAGGCTGTTACCAAGTCATTGCATGAGTGTTCACATGATTTACTTCCAATAATTTAATTCCATTGTACCTGCTTTAGGTCATGCTCAACTAATTTTAGATTTTTATTTGGAATGGAGGATATAGTGTTGTGACCTGGCAGTCAGTATGAGATTGTGATCTGACAGACCAGTGACTAAGTTATAAGTTTTAATAATCCTATCTGGTTTATTGGTAAAAACTAAGTCTAATAATGTTTGTGACGATTTCGTAATTCTTGTGAGTTTACTAATCATTTGTGTCAGCTGAAAGGCACTGGCAATGCTCTTTATCTTCTTCCTGCGTGCATTATCAAGCCAGTTTAGGTTAAAGTCACCCATTAGCAGGATTACTTTCCCTTCAAGTTGTTTAAGAACAGAGAAAATGCTGTCAAAGAAATCATTTGAAGCATTTAGTGTTCGATAAACTGCAAGTATAGCGAAAGACATTTCAGGTGACAGTGAGACACTAACCCCTACACACTCAATTTTCAACATGAATGTCTATTTGCTTGCATTGTATTTTCTCCCTTACATAAATCAAAACCCCACCACCCTTCCCCTTATTCCTATCTCTTCTAAACGTCTTATAGCCTGGAACATTGAATACAGCTACGGGAGTTGCTGGAGTTAGCCATGTTTCAGAGAGACACAGATAGTCCAGATTTGAGTCCATCAGTAAATGCTCAAGTTGTTCAATTTTGGGATGCTGCTGCATATGTTTAAATGTCCGCCGAAGATGCCCTTAGGTTTTGTTTTCTTATTCCATATTACAGCGGCATGGTTTACAGTCTGAAACAGTTTGTTTTGCTTTAAAGCCGCGGCTGTTGTTCTCAGAGTGTTACGTTTACATGAGGAAAGTTCCGAAGACTCTATGAGATCAGCGTTATCTACAGTGTTTGGAGCATTGATGTTGTTACCTCGTAACCCAGCGAGAGGAATGTCCAGGCTCGTCGTTGATGTTTCCGCATATCCATGGGCATGATGAAGTGTATGTCCAAAATCACCATTTATCACACTGTTTGTTGAAGCATTGTTGTTGTTAGGCCTACCTCGTAACCCAGCGAGAGGAATGCTCATTGATGTTACCGTTGGTCCATGGCCTTCACCCTGTGGAACATTCATTGGTATCTCGCCCATTCAGCCCTTTAAATTTGAGGTGGTCCACAGGCCAGGGGCACAGATGGTGGTGGCAAATTACCTCTCCTGCCGGGGGGAGTTAGCTGCAGTCTGGACGGCTCCTCAGCCTGAGTCGGGTGGTGGGGTCTGTGGCAGCAGGGGCATTATCGAGCTGTTGTGAATGGTGAGGGGTCAGGTTGAACCAGGAGGTAACATGTGATGAGGTGCACCTGTGTGTAATTACTGGCTGTCTATTAACCTTTGTCTCTGTGTATCTTTCAGACAGCCAGGTACGAGAAAGAAAGCTGTGACACCCCATCGTGTGTGTTTGTGTGTCGATTACCAGTCACTGAAAAGTGTGAAAATAAAAAGAACACACCTGTTCTGAAGCCTGCTCCTAGTTCCTCTGTTCTGCCAAAGTCAGACAGTTGTCATGTTAGGGTTTTGCTGGGATTCGAACCTGGTTCGTTGGTGTGATAATCCAGCAAACCCCCACTAGGCCACCAGGGGGATGACTCAAATGCAGAGGCGTGAGGCGGAAGTAGAAAAAGAATCAAAAGGTTTATTTAAACTATATACACTATATACAGGGCAAAACAAAAGACAAAAAAAACCAAAGAGTATAATCCAAAAGAAAAGCAAAGTGCAAAAATACAAAAGCTAAGAAGATCAAAAAACACAGTACAAAGGAAACTGGAGATAAACATAACAGCACAAAGACTCCGTGACAAGAGGACTGAACTCAGGGGTATAAATAGACAAACTAATTAAGGACACAGGTGAAGATAATTAGGCAATTAACACAAACACAAGACACAGGAACAGTGGCGGCCTCTAGAGGCCAAAATAAACACGACATGAAAAGGAAATAACAGCGGCCTCTAGAGGCCAAAACAGTCCTAGTCCTAACAGGACCCCCCCCTCTAGGAGCGTCTCCTGACGTTCCCAGGGCGATCCGGATGGGCCGAATGGAAGTCCCGACATAGTTCTTTATCAAGGACATCCCGAGCAGGAACCCAGCAGCGCTCCTCAGGACCATAGCCCTCCCAGTCCACCAGGTATTGCAACCCGCCGCGGACCCGGCGGGAGTCAAGCAGGCGATTCACAGTGAACACAGTCTGCCCCTGGAAGATGCGGGGGGGTGGGGGGTTCCTAGGGGCAGGGGCATACGTAGACGTCAGTACGGGCCGTAACAGGGAAACATGGAAAGTGGGGTTGATCCTCAGAGTCCGGGGCAACTGGAGCCGGTAGGAGACAGGGTTCACCCTGCGCACCACCTTGAAGGGGCCAATGTAGCGAGGAGCAAGCTTGCGGTTCTCCACCCGCAGTGGAAGGTCCTTAGTGGACAGCCAAACACGCTGCCCAGGGCGGAAAGCGTGTGCAGGTCTTCTATGGCGGTTGGCCTGAGTCTGGTTGGTTCTGGAGGTCTGTATGAGGGTCTTCCTGACCTTGCTCCAGGTCTTGCGACACCGTCTCACATATTGGTTGACCGAGGGCACCCCCGCGTCCTCCTCCTGGTCCGGGAACAGAGGTGGCTGGAACCCGAATTGGCACTGGAATGGCGACAGCTTGGTGGCCGATGACTGCAGGGTGTTGTGGGCGTACTCCGCCCATGGCAGCCAGGTGCTCCACGATGTCGGGTTATCCATAGCCAGGCCTCGCAGGGTGGTTTCCAGGTCCTGGTTGAGCCTCTCCGTCTGACCATTGGACTGTGGGTGAAACCCAGAGGAGAGGCTGGCAGTGGCTCCGATGACCTTGCAGAACCCGTGCCACACTCGGGAGGAGAACTGGGGCCCTCGGTCTGAGACGATGTCCTGTGGAAGACCAAAGACTCGGAAGACATGATTAAACAAAAGTTTCGCAGTTTCAAGAGCAGAGGGGAGTTTGCACAGTGGTATGAAGCGGCAGGCCTTGGAGAATCTGTCAACTAAGACCAAAATGACCGTGTTACCTTGTGACTCAGGGAGACCCGTGATAAAGTCGACTGCCACGTGGGACCAGGGACGCCGGGGAATGGTCAGAGGATGCAGGAGACCCTGGGGACGCTGTCGTGGGTTCTTGGTTCTGGTGCAAACCTCACAGGACAGGACAAATGACCTTACTTCCTTCTCCATGTTAGGCCACCAGAAGCGTCTTTTCAGGAAGTCCAGGGTCCTCCGAGCTCCCGGGTGGGCGGTGAGAGGGGAAGAGTGACCCCACTGGAGAACCTTGGCCCGGGCTTGATGTGGGACGTACAAGAGGCCTGGTGGCCCCGTCCCAGGACCGGGGTCCTGGCGTTGGGCTCGTCGGACAGCCTCCTCAATACCCCAGCGGACAGGGGCCACAATCCGGGACACAGGGATAATAGGCCCAACTTCATTCTCCCTGTTAGTGGCAGAGAACAGTCTGGACAGTGCGTCAGGTTTGGTGTTCTTGGAGCCGGGGCGGTACGAGAGGGTGAAGTCAAACCGACTGAAAAACAGGGCCCACCTAGCCTGTCGAGGGTTCAGTCTCTTGGCTTGCTGGAGGTACTCCAGGTTCTTGTGGTCAGTCCAAACCAGGAATGGATGTTGTGCTCCCTCCAGCCAGTGCCTCCACTCCTCAAGGGCCAGTTTGACCGCTAGCAGTTCTCGATCCCCCACATCGTACCGGGACTCAGCAGGACTCAGGCGGTGGGAGAAGTAAGCGCAGGGGTGCAGCTTTCCTTCCGAACGTTGAGAGAGCACCGCGCCGACACCACTGTCCGAGGCGTCCACCTCCACGATGAATGGTTGGGAGGTGTCCGGGAGAACCAGAATGGGTGCCGTGCAGAAGCGGTCCTTGAGGTCTTTGAACGCCTTTTCTGCCTGAGGAGACCAGCCATAAGATCCACCTGTCCCTTTGGTGAGGTCTGACATGGGTGCTGCCACAGAACTGAAGTTCCTGATGAACTTGCGGTAGAAGTTAGCGAATCCTAAGAACCGCTGAACCTCCTTAACGGACTTGGGAGTAGGCCAATCCCGGACGGCCAGGGTCTTGGCAGGGTCCATTTGGAGTTGGCCTGTCCGTACAATAAATCCCAGAAAGGAGACCTCGGGAACATGAAATTCGCATTTCTGGGCCTTGGCGAACAGATTGTTCTGTAGCAGCCTCTGGAGAACCTGGCGGACATGGTGGCGGTGCTCCTGCACGGTCTTGGAAAAGATAAGGATGTCGTCGAGGTAGACAAAAACATATAGGTTAATCATGTCCCTTAAGACGTCGTTGATTAGGGCCTGAAAAACAGCTGGTGCGTTGGTGAGTCCGAAGGGCATCACCTGGTATTCGTAGTGCCCAGACGGGGTGTTAAAGGCAGTCTTCCACTCGTCTCCCTGTCGGATACGGATGAGGTGGTATGCGTTCCGTAGGTCCAACTTGGTGAAGACGGTGGCGCCTTGGAGCAGGTCGAAAGCTGTGGACATCAGCGGAAGGGGATATCGGTTGCGCACAGTGATCTTATTCAGGCCCCTGTAATCAATACATGGTCGGAGCCCCCCATCCTTCTTGCCGACAAAGAAGAAGCCGGCTCCAGCAGGTGAAGTGGAGGGTCGAATAAACCCAGAGACCAGGGCATCTTTGAGGTATTCCTCCATGGCCTTGCGTTCTGGCTGAGAGAGTGAAAACAGTCTGCCACGAGGAGGGGTAGTCCCAGGGAGCAAGTCGATGGCACAGTCGTAGGCCCGGTGCGGAGGAAGAACGGCGGCCCTGCTCTTGCTGAATACCTCCTTGAGATCCCAGTACTCTGTGGGAACTTGAGATAACTCGGTGAGATCAGGGGGCTCGGCAGGAGACACAGGAGAGCTAGAGAGCAGACAAGAGGCATGGCATGCAGGGCCCCATTCCACAACCTGGCTTGTTACCCAGTCTATGCGAGGGTTGTGGCGAGTAAGCCAAGGAAGGCCTAGAATAACTGGGAACTCAGGTGAAGGAATCAGGTGCAGGGATATTTCTTCCTTGTGACCTTGAGACTGGAGGAAAACTGGAGAAGTAACTTGGGTGACTCTTCCATCACCTAACGCTTGGCCATCGAGGGCAGACACAGACAGTGGGACTTCAAGAGGTGCAGTCGGAATATTGATGCTTTGGGCGAAGTGAATATCCATAAAGTTCCCAGCCGCCCCTGAGTCTATCAAAGCTTGACAAGAGTGGACAGACTCACCCCAGGAGATGGAGACCGGGATGTAGATTCCTTGGCCAGGGAGTCCGGGAGAGAGGGTAGGCCCCGTCACAACCCTCCCTCGGCTGGACGGGGCGGTCCTTTTCCCAAGAGTTCGGGACATGATGCTCGGAAGTGACCAGGCTTGCCACAGTAGATGCAGCACTTGTCCCTCCTTCTGCGCTCCCTCTCAGATGCGGAGAGGCGAGTACGACCCACTTGCATGGGTTCTGGACAGTCACTGAAGGAGGTAGACGGTCTCCAGGTAGAGGTAGGGAGGCTGGGGGGGCTCAAGGCTTGGTGGCGTTCTCTCATCCTGTTGTCCAGACGAATAGCATGTGAGATGAGGGTTTCGAGGTCACTTGGGCATCCAATAGAGGCCAGACCGTCCTTGATGGGGTCAGACAGACCATGGTGGAAGGCTGACACCAGGGCAGT
Source organism: Neoarius graeffei (assembly GCF_027579695.1). Taxonomy (NCBI): domain Eukaryota; kingdom Metazoa; phylum Chordata; class Actinopteri; order Siluriformes; family Ariidae; genus Neoarius; species Neoarius graeffei. The sequence goes on along the minus strand of NC_083592.1, from coordinate 22,729,376 downwards.
CTCGTTCCATCCACTTACTGCTGCGAGTGTTCGGAACGAGATGGCGTAATCTGCGACGCTTCCTCCTTGCCGGATGGACATGAGCTTTCGGGCTGCGTCGGTACTGATGTCTGCCTGATCGAAGACCCGAAGCATCTCTTCAGAAAACAGCTGGAAATCAAAGCACTCAGGTCCCTGTCTTTGCCAGATAGCAGTAGCCCAGGCTCGCGCCTTACCAGCTAATAAGGTGATCACAAAGGCAATCTTGCGGCGATCCGTATTGTAGGTGGTAGGCTGAAGCTCAAAGGTGAGTTGACACTGGGTAAGGAACTCTCGGCACTCACTGTGCTTGCCGTCATACCTCTGTGGTGCAGGAAGGCTGGGTTCGCGAGGTGAAGAAGGCAGCATTGCAGGAGGCACTGGAGCAGGAGTGGGAGCTGGATCAGGAGCAGGAACTGGATTAGGAGCAGGAGATGCAGGCAGAGATGTCAGCTGTGCCAGGGTTTTCCCAATTTGCTGAAGCAGTTCCTCGTGGCGAGCGAGGGCCTCACGTTGGCTGGTGAGCGTACGTCCATGAGCGTCCATGGTCGCTCCGAAGCGTGTCAAAGCTGCCATAATTCCCTGAAGGTTGGCCGGGTAGACAGTTGAAGCAGCCTCTGCTGAGTCGGTCATGACGGAGTCTTTCTGTTAGGGTTTTGCTGGGATTCGAACCTGGTTCGTTGGTGTGATAATCCAGCAAACCCCCACTAGGCCACCAGGGGGATGACTCAAATGCAGAGGCGTGAGGCGGAAGTAGAAAAAGAATCAAAAGGTTTATTTAAACTATATACACTATATACAGGGCAAAACAAAAGACAAAAAAAACCAAAGAGTATAATCCAAAAGAAAAGCAAAGTGCAAAAATACAAAAGCTAAGAAGATCAAAAAACACAGTACAAAGGAAACTGGAGATAAACATAACAGCACAAAGACTCCGTGACAAGAGGACTGAACTCAGGGGTATAAATAGACAAACTAATTAAGGACACAGGTGAAGATAATTAGGCAATTAACACAAACACAAGACACAGGAACAGTGGCGGCCTCTAGAGGCCAAAATAAACACGACATGAAAAGGAAATAACAGCGGCCTCTAGAGGCCAAAACAGTCCTAGTCCTAACATGTCATTTATATGCTCATTTTAAATTTGTTGTCAGTAACATGTTTTAAAAAAAAGTTGGGATGGGGCAACAAAAGACTAAAAAAGTTTTGTAATGCTAAACAAAACTAATTTGGTTAATTGGCAACAGATCAGTAACATGAGTCGGTATAAAAAGAGCATCCCAGAGAGGCTGAGTCTCTTAGAAGTAAAGATGGGGAGGGGCTCACTGCTTTGTGAAAGACTGCATGGGCAATCAATAAACAAATGTTATAAAAAAAGAATAACATTTCTCAATGTAAAATTGCAAAGAATTTGGGGATTACATCATATGGCAGATAATATCATTAAAAGATTCAGAGAATCTGGAGAAATCTCTGTATGCAAGAGACAAGACATTGGATGCCTGTGATCTTCAGGCCCTCAGGTGGCACTGCATTAAAGGCAGACGTGTCTGTAATAGAAATCATTGTATGGACTCAGGAACACTTCAGAAAATCATCGTCTGTGAAAACAGTTCATGACTGCATCCACAAATGCAAGTTAAAATCGTACATAAACAATATCCAGAAACACCGCCACCTTCGCTGGGCCTGAGCTCTCTTACAATGGACTGAGGCAAAATGGAAAATTGTCCCTAGGTCTGACAAATCAAAAGTAGAAATTATTTTAAGAAATCATGGATACAGTGTCCTCCAGGCTAAAAAGGAGAAGGACCATCGGGCTTGTTATCAGTGCTCAGTTCAATAGCCAGCATCTGTGATGCTATGAGGGTGCATTAGTGAACATGACATGGGTAGTCTGTACATCTCAGTAGGCATCATTAATGCTGAATGATATATACATCTTGCAGAGCCTCAGACTGCCTGTTGTAAGCTTGGTATGCTTATCCAGGTGAACAGATTGCACTATTTTGGGCACAACACTCGGATGGAGACTGGCCGACTCCCTAAATATCTACTGGGCTGGACTCCCTCCCATGGTCACCGCAGCATTGGCCGCCCACATCTTAGCATTCTGCAAACTATTGCTGCTGATGTCAGGCAACTGTTCAGCGACTACTGCGACATCTCCACAACCATTCGTGCTGCTATGGACAGGAGTTCTTGGAGATGCCTCCTAAGTTCATTAAAACTAGATTGCAAGCAGGCAGACTAAACGTGAAGACCTTACCAAGTACAAGTAAGCATTGGAAATATTGGTGGAACACTATAAAAATGGATGATTTGAGACTTAGAATCAGTTCACTTTGCAGACTGACTCGGCTTTTATTAATTGGTTTAATAAAGGCCTAAACTTTTCTGCAACCTCTTGCTTGGGAGAGTTTCCATGACAAAAGCAGCAGTTGATTAATAGACATGAGCTCATGTATATCCTGAACCAAACTGAGCTTGCAATTGTACTAATAAAGAAGAAAAATTCATTATCACACCAGAAAAATGCATCAGAAAAATAAATTATCACACAGAATTAACCTTATTATCACATACTTATATACATATTTGCATATGTGCTAGATTTTTAAGAAATAATGACATCACAAAAATTCAACTGACTGAAGAAGGGCCTTGGTCTTGCGGGAAGGGTCGTCCGGGTGGAAGTTCTTGTACTCCTCCACTTCCTTCTCAGTGGACAGCAGCTGGCTTTGCAACTTGTTCCTCAGCCCTGGTAACGTGTCTCGAATGTGATTGGTTAGTTGCTGCAAACAGAGAAAATCCAGAGGTTGGTTATCAAAGCAGGTCACGCTGTTGGACCTCCAATCCAACAAGCAGATTTTGTGCTCATTTGAGTAAAGACTGATGATAGTTAACCACAATTAGCCACAAAGTCTTTTATTACTCCTGGTTCATCCTAATTTAGTTTATCATTGCCAAACCATGCAGTTTTCCTGTTTTTGGTGTTGTGTTCATTTCTATTGAGGAGTCCGCTGTTGCGAAATAATGACCATAGACAGTTTTTGCCTAGTTGTCTGTGAATTTCATTTTCTGCCACTGCTTTTACAAATTAACCTGATGCAAGTGAATTCACCCTCTCAGGTCAAGTCACCATGTTCTATATGAAATACCTTATGAGGTTCCACATATCATTTGATACCCGTTCTTTGAGCTACAAACTAGATAGCTATATTTTCCAACTATCATATATGTATCATTCTATACAAAATATGAGTTATAAAGCAAATGTTTAATTGTGAAAGTAATTCTATTATCTCTTACCTGATTGAGGACTTTCTGCAGGTAAGGTGTCCCCATGCGCTCAGCCAGGTGATGATAGGAAGGGTGGCTGAGGAAGAACTTCCTCTCAGCTGCCATAGCAGCAGTAATATCCTTTTTTCCATCAATATCTTTCTGACTGAGGTTCACAACTCCGATGTAGCCTATAGGGGACATCAGTTATCAGTGAGCCAGATCACAGGCGTGAAGTCTTTATTACCCCGGTTACCTCCGCCAAGGAGGTTATGTTTTCGGTAGCGTTACTTTGTTTGTTTGTTTGTTGGTTTGTCTGTTAGCAACATTACGGAAAAAGTTATGAACGGATTGCTCTGAAATTTTTTCCAAAGGTGTGACTGGGCACAAGTAACAATCCATTAAATTTTGCCGGTGATCCGGATCACCTTCTGGATCCCGGAGTTTTTTAAAGGATTCTTGGCGGAGGTCTGCGCTCTCCGAGTGCTTTCCTAGTTCATCATATGTTATGAGGTGTGCAAGAACCCTAGAGCCATGATTCCAAAGTGGATAGCCAAGGATCCATATCCAAGAGTCATGATTTTTTTTAATGGCATGACAGTTGTTTAAAGATGTTTCAGTTCTTATAGTTTTAAGCCTAATTGTTTATCCAACTCAAAAATCCAAAACAAGAATAAACCATGTCAACTTATTTCCATCTTACTGCAATTTTAATAATACTTATAAAAGTGTGTGCTGTGGGTAGAAAGAATGAGGTTTAAAAATTTCTCTGTAAATGTGGCACAGTGGGTAGTGTTGCCACCTCCCTTACAGTTCCAGGGTCTGTGATTTGAACATGAACTTGGCTTACTGGTGTCCCATCCTGACCAGGATTACTGAAGGTGATGAATGAATGAAAACATTATGATCTTTAGAAACCACTAACCACTCCTGGAATGACAGCCTATCCTGGGAAGACTTTACACAATATGGGTGTATGCCTGGTGGTGTAGTGGTTAGCACTGTTGCTTCACAGCAAGAAGGTTCTGAGTTCGAGCCCAGTGGCTGACGAGGGCCTTTCTGTGTGGGGTTTACATGTTCTCCCTGTGTTTGCGTGGGTTTCCTCTGGGTGCTTCAGTTTCCCCCACAGTCCAAAGACATGCAGGTTAGGCTAATTGGTGGCTCTAAATTGACCGTAGGTGTGAGTGTGAATGGTTATCTCTATTTGTTAGCCCTACGATGACCTGATGACTTGTCCAGGGTGTACCCCACCTCTCACCCATAGTCAGCTGGGATAGGCTCCAGCTTGCCTGGGACCCTGTACAGGATAAGTGGCAACAGATAATGGATAGATGGATGAATGGGTGTATGCCTTGGATGAGCCTAGGAGGAAAACACGCAAAACTCAGGCCCTGTCCACACGGCAACGGATTCAGGTGACTCCGATACAATTGCTTATCGTTTAGGCCTGGCGTCCACACGGCACCGGTGTTTTGGGTGCCCAAAACGCAATCTTTTTGAGAACGGGTTCCAGAGTGGAAAGATCTGGCAACGTTGCCATTGTGAAGTCGTCTGGATGAGTAGAACAGATTTGTTTATGATGATGTCACAACCACTTGACTGTGAGTGCTTCACGCCGGGTAGAAGTGTAACGAACTCGATGCGAGTTGTCAACAAATCCTATAACTTGGTTCATGAAACGCGCTTACAAAATATTTTCACTGTGAATATTTATTGTGTAATGGTGCAAAGTGAGAGAGAGAGAGAGACTCTGCCCTTAGGGCAGAGTCAATCCCGCCAGCAAAAATAGGGGAAAAAAAGGAGCGATCTTACCTCTTCAGATGTGGGTTTAAGTCCTACAATACATTCCTCAAAAAGGGCATAGAAGAAATTAATCCATCAACGTGTATCATTCAATTTATTCCGGACCATTAAAGACGCCGCCTTCCACGTAGAATCATACGTCATCCTCGTCGCCATATTGGATAGGTCAAAGCGGAGAATAAAGATTCATGTGCTGCGTTTAACTGTACCAACAGGTTTACCGTCCAAACGAGATCATATGGGATTACCTTTCACAGGTGAGAAACAACAAATTAATCCATCAACGTGTATCATTCAATTTATTCCGGACCATTAAAGACGCCGCCTTCCGCGTAGAATCATGTCATCCTCGCCGCCATTTTGGAGAGGTCAAAGCGGAGAATAAAGATTAGCTGCGTTTAACTGTACCAACAGGTTTGCCGTCCAAACAAGATCACATGGGATTACCTTTCACAGGTGAGACTGGAAAAATACTTTTCATTGTATTTGGTCATTATAATGTAATTTTACAAACAGATTTTCCTGACTTTGTGGCTAATATGAAGTCTCGCGCATATTAGTTTATGCGCATGCGTCCTTACTTCTTCTATTGTTCTGGTGTCTCCGAAGGGACCGTCTTACAGCGCCCCTAGAGGTGTGGCATGTGTATTGCATCGTTTTCAGCAAGCGTTGCGTTGCCATATGGACCTGATATTTTACTGATTGTTGCCCATTTGGACGCGATATATTTTTAAATAACATCTTGTTGCAATTGTCATGTGGATGTAGCCTCAGACAGTAAGCCAAGCTCAGATTTGAACTGGGAGCCCTAGAAGCAGCAACACTTCTGTAACACTTCCCTGATGTGGGTGGAGTACAGACAAGCAGGAGATGATATTCACACACACGTTTATTGATGATTTTTAGCTTCACTTGCTCACTCTAGGACACACACACACTGATCCGGGGAGCTCCCTTTTCTCTGCTCTCTCCCTCCTTTTCTATGTTCCACCATCACTGAAACAAACACACCCACACACACATTAATTGACAACAGATGTAATGACTTGGTCACTCACCTTCCCTGACCCTGCCCTCCATTCACAAACTGACACTTGGCCTGACTCAGGCCAGGGAGCCATCAGGCCTGCAATGGACCCGACCCGACGCCCCCAATGGGACAGAAAGTCTGCCACTACCATCTGTGCACCTGGCCTGTGGACCACCTCAAATTTAATTGGCTGGAGGGTGAGATATCAATGGGTGATCTGTGCATTGGCATCCTTTATGCAGTGGAGCCACTGGAGGGGCACGTGGTACAAACAGATGGTGAAAGGGTGCCCCAGCAGGTAGTATCTGAGGGTGAGGACCACCCATTTGATGGCCAGGCACTCCTTTTCAATGGTGCTGTACTTACTTTCATGCATTGAGAGCTTGCAGCTGATGTACAGCACAGGACGCTCCTTGCCCTCCACTTTCTGGGACAAAACAGCCCCCAGCCATCCATCCATCAGTGAAATAAAGGAGAGAGAGAAGTCAGGGGAGTGTAGAAGTGGCCCCCCACACAGTCCAGCTTACACTCTAGTGAAAGTCTGTTGGCACTGCTCCGTCCACTGGACCAGATCTGGTGCTCCCTTTTTAGTGAGATCAATCAGCAGGCTGGTGATGTCTGAATACTATTGTACGTTCATACCTAATTAGCTAGCCAGCCCCAGGAACTATCTCATACCTCCTTTTTGGTCTTGGGCCTCGGGCAGGCCGCAATCACTGCAGTCTTGTCAATTTGGGGATGCACCTGCCCATGACCCAAGTGGAAACCCAGAGACCATACTTCCACCCGCCCAATCGTACACTTTTTCAGGTTAGCTGTGAGACCCACATGCCTCAGCAACTCTAGGATAGCCCTAAGGTGTTCCAGGTGCCGTAGCCAATCGTTGCTATAAATAATGTTGTTGAGGTAAGCTGCTGCGTAGGTGGCATGAGGGCAGAGGATCTTGTCCATGAGCCGTTGGAACATAGCAGGAGCCCAAAATAACCCAAAAGGAAGCATGACAAATTGGTGTAATCCAAACAGTGTGGAAAAAGCCATTTTCTCTTGGGATAGAGGAGTCAAAAGGGGATCTGCCAATATCCCTTTGTTAAATCCAGTGTCGAATAAAAGTGAACAGGGCCTAACCATTTGAGCAACTCATCAGTGTGAGGCACTGGGTATGCATCAAATTTAGACACTGCATTAAGTTTTCTATAATCCACACAGAACCAGACTGATCCATTGGTCTTGGAAACCAGGACCACTGGGTTGCTCCAGTTGGGATGCCCATGCCGAGCATGGCCTTGAGTTCATACCAAACCACCTTTTTTGTGTTCAGGCAAGCGGTAAGGGCGGCTACACACCACCACTCCTGGGGGCATTTCAATGTGTCATTCTGTGACATGGGTGTGGCTGGGAAGGGGTGAGAACACATCGGAAAATTCCTTTTGCAACTTGGCAACCTCTGTGAGTTGGGCTGGTGAGAGGTGGTCTCCACAAGGGACCGGAGCAGTTTGAGACATTACTTTTTTTTACCTCCAGCCCCAGCTCCATCTTCTCCGGAACTACTGACACCAACACCACAGGGACGCCCTTGTTCTAATGTTTTAACAGGTTGAGGTTTGCAGTGCTCCATCCCTATCTGTTTGCCTCACCTTATAGTCAACGTCCCTGACTCGCCATGTGACCTTGAAGGGCCCTTGCCACTTGGCGATTAATTTGAAGTCGCTGCAGGATTTACTAATTGGCATTTGTGGCACACTGCACACCACTGACGAACATCCCCACGAATCCCTGGCCAATAGAACTGGGCCATTATTTGGGCTAATGTGTCCTGCCCCAAGTGTCTGGCCTAGGGATTAAAGTGAGCCACATGGAATGAGTTCCCTATGACCTTTTGGGACTTACAACTGTGTTATCTGTTTACTGGTTTGAGTGTCTTGCATCACTCAATACAGCCTATCCTTAATAATAGCAAAAAATGGGAAGGAGGGTGTCGCATTTGGCTCAAGAGTTTGACCATCGATTACTCTCACTTGGTCAAATGCATGATGCAGAGTCTCATCTCGCAACTGCTCTAATAGGAAATCCTTGAGGGAGGAGTGGCGAGCTGGTCCTCACTCCTCATATTGCCCTGACACAGTGCTGATGTAGACGGCTCTGTGACAGCTTCCCCAGTCATTGCCACACTGGGATCTCCCCATCATGTACTAATGCAGGACCCACTCCTTACTATGTGTTCCTTCAATCCTTTGAACCCCGGCCAATCAGTCCCCAAAATCAGCGAGTGGGTGAGATGAGGATTAACCACCATCTTTATTTTATGCTTTTCTCCTCGAAATATAATGTGGACGGACACTAATGGGTAGTTCTGAACATCCCCATGCACACACAGAATCTTCACCACTTGTGCTCTCCCCAATGCCTCACCTTACATCAACCTTTGGTGGATTGAGGTGTGATTACAGCTGGAATCCACCAATGCGTGATATGTATCCCCTTGCACATTTACTGGTATACGATATGCTCTGGCCTAATTGGGGGCAGCACATCTCTGGCATGTCAGGGATCCAGATCACTGCTCCCACCTCAATTGCAGAGCATTGACTCTGGAGATGTCCCAGTTCCCCGCAGCGCCAGCAAACTGGCCCAGGTTTCCCCCCCTGCACCGGTGATATGGGTGTCACTCACCTGAGGGAGAGAAGACACAGACACGGAAGGGGAAGACAGGAGGACACCTTGGGCACAACAGCCTGGCTGGGGGGAGCTGGCCCATGCCTCTGCAGTGGGGGAACAGAGCAGGGAAGGGAAGACGATAGGGAGGGGGAAGAAGAGAAAAAAGAGAAGAGGTGACATCCGCCTGCTGTCAGAACTGCCACCAGATGGTCCTCTGCCAATTTGCTGGCTTGTTCCAGCAATGCCGGGTGATGACACTGGACCCACTCTGCCGTTCCTTCTGGAAGTCGTGTGATGAACTGTTCCAGTGTCACCAGGTCGATGATTCCCTCAACATCGCAGTCATCCACCCTCAGCCACTGTGGGCAGGCATCCAGGGGCTGTTGGCCAAATACAAACAGCCAGCCGACTGCCTCCAATTTCAGCATCCGGAAGCGCTGACGATGTTGTTCCGGGGAGCGGCCGACATGCTACAGGATGGCTCACTTCAAGTCGGCGTATACGAACCAGCTGTTGGTGGGGAGCTGCTGTGCATCAAGCTGCACCTCGCCAGTCAATAGTGGAAGTAGGCGCACTGCGTGCTGTTCGACCGGCTACCCCCATGCTTTGGCCGCTTGCTCAAAGAGCACTAGGAAGGCTTCTGGATCGTTGTGCAGGCCCATCTTTGTGAGGATGACGTGGGAAGGGTCCACTACAGTGGCAGTCGTGGACCCTGCCAACACAAGCAGATGCTGGAACGCCTGGCGGTCTTCCTGCTGGGCCAGCATCAAAGCATTGTTCTTGCTCCTTCTGGAGGGTGGTCAGCACTTGATGCTGGTTCTGCTGAGTGGTAGCGAGGGCATGGATGAGATCTTTGAACGGTGAGGACTCCATGGGGTGGTTCCCTTCTGTACTCCTGGGTTTTGGCACCACTGTAACACTTCCCTGATGTGGGTAGAGTACAATAGCACAGCAGGTAGGAGATGATATTCACACACATGTTTATTGATGCTTTTCAGCTTCACGTGCTCACTCTAAGACACATGAACACACGTGCGCACACAAACAGTCATGTTCTGTTCTGGGAGAGAGCCTTTTCTCTGCTCTCTCACTCCTTTTCTATGTTCTACCATCACTGCAACAAACACACCCACACACACATTAATTGACAACAGGTGTAATGACTTGGCCACTCACCTTCCCTGAGCCCGCCCTCCATTCACAAACTGACACTTGGCCATGCCCCAGCTGCCACAACTTCATTATAAGGTAATCAGTGTTTTTTTTTTTTTTTTTTTTGTTACTGAAAGAGGTCCCTGGATACAAAAATTGAGAACCCATGTGTAGCAGTTCATAGGAGGGGGAGGAGCACAGAAAGACAGCAGGACAGAATAAAGTTCCATAATTTAGTTTATTTGTTCTTTTCAGACACAAATTACTCTCCCAGTCTCACACACACACACATACACACACACACACACAAGTCGTCTGGTTCAGGAGAGAGCTCACTTCTTCTGCTCTCTCTTTATATAGGGCGCGGTCACTGGGAAGACACACAAACACAGGTTAATTGACATCAGGTGTAGTGATTCTGCCACTTACCTTCCCTGACTCCGCCCTCTTGACCACGCCCCCGCTGCCACATACCCCCACTGCCCGACTCAAGCTGGGCAGCCGTCCGGCCTGCAGCCGACTCCCCCCCCCCCCCGACGGGAGAGAAAGGCCGCCACAACCATCTGCGCCCCCGGCCTGTGGATCACCTTGAAGTTAAAGGGTTGGAGTGCCAGATACCAACGGGTGATCCGTGTGTTGACATCCTTCATGCGGTGGAGCCACTGGAGGGGCGCATGGTCCGAACAGAGGGTGAAAGGGCGTCCCAGCAGGTAGTAGCGGAGGGCGAGGACCGCCCACTTGATCACGAGGCACTCCTTTTCGATCGTGCTGTAGCGCCCCTCACGTACTGACAGCTTTCTGCTGATGTACAGCACTGGACGGTCCTCCCCCTCCACCTCCTGGGACAAAATGGCCCCCAGCCCTCTGTCTGACGCATCCGTCTGTAACATAAAAGGGAGAGAAAAGTCAGGGGAGTGTAACAGTGGCCCCCCGCACAGTGCAGCCTTTACCTCAGAGAAAGCCCGCTGGCATTGCTCCATCCACTGGACCGGATCTGGTGCCCCCTTTTTAGTGAGATCAGTCAGTGGGCTGGTGACGTCCAAATAATTAGGTATAAACCTACGATAGTAGCCAGCCAGCCAGCCCCAGGAACTATCTCACCCCCTTTTTGGTCTTGGGCCTCGGGCAGGCCACAATTGCTGCTGTCTTGTTAATTTGGGGACGCACCTGCCCGTTGCCCAAGTGGAAGCCCAGATACTGTACTTCCACCCGCCCAATCGCACACTTCTTTGGGTTGGCTGTGACACCCGCTCGCCTCAGCGACCTAAGGACGGCCCTCAGGTGTTGTAAGTACCGCTGCCAGTCATTACTATAAATAATGATGTCGTCGAGGTATGTGGCCACATAGGTGATGTGGGGGCAGAGGACCCTATCCATCAGCCGCTGAAACGTAGCAGGTGTCCCAAACAGCCCAAAAGGAAGTGTGACAAACTGGTGTAAGCCGAACGGTGTGGAAAAGGCCATTTTTTCTCGGGATAATGGAGGCAAGGGGATCTGCCAATAACCCTTTGTTAAATCCAGTGTTGAGTAAAAGCGAGCCGTGCCTAGTCGATTGAGCAACTCATCAATACGAGGCATTGGGTACACGTTGAATTTAGACACCGCGTTGACTTTTCTATAGTCTACACAGAACCGGACCGACCCATCGGCCTTGGGTACCAAGACCACCGGGCTGCTCCAGTCACTGTGGGACTCCTCGACGATGCCCATTTCGAGCATGGCCTCGAGTTCTTCCCGAGCCACTTTTTTCTTGTGTTCGGGTAGCCGGTAAGGGCGGCTGCGCACTACCACCCCCAGGGGCGTCTCAATGTGGTGCTCTATGAGGTCGGTGTGGCCGGGCAGGGGTGAGAACATGTCTGAAAACTCGGTCTGCAACTGGACGACCTCCGCGAGTTGGGTCAGAGAGAGGTGGTCTCCACAGGGGACCGGAGAGGTACGCGATGCCAATGCTCCCTTTTGAACCTCCGGCCCCAGCTCTGCCTTCTCCGGAACCACCGACACCAATGCCACGGGGACCTCCTCATTCCAGAGTTTGACCAGATTGAGGTGGTAAATCTGTAGCACCCCGCCCCTGTCCGTTCGCCTAACCTCATAGTCAACGTCCCCGACTCGCCGTGTGACCTCAAAGGGTCCTTGCCACTTGGCGATCAATTTGGAGCTCGATGTGGGCAACAGTACGAGTACTTTATCTCCTGGTGCGAACTCCCTGAGGCACGTACCCTTGTCGTACAGGCGGGTTTGCCGTTCTTGGGCCTGCCACAAATTCCCCTGGGTTAGGTGTGTGAGTGTGTGGAGTTTTGCGCACAGGTCAATAATGTATTGAATTTCGTTTTTACTTGGTGAAGGTCCTTCCTCCCAATTTTCTCGCAACACATCTAGAATGCCGAGTGGCTTACACCCATATAATAATTCGAACAGGGAGAACCCCGTGGAGGCTTGGGGGACCTCTTGCACTGAAAACAACAAGGGTTCGAGCCACTTATCCCAATTACGTGTGTCCTCACTTAGGAATTTTTTAATTATATTCTTGAGGGTGCGATTGAACCGTTCAACTAAACCGTCCGTTTGTGGGTGATACACGCTGGTGCGGATTGGCTTAATACCTAATAACCCATACAGTTGGTTCAGTGTCTGTGATATAAATGAGGTGCCTTGGTCAGTCAGAACCTCTTTCGGGATTCCAACTCGGGAGATGATGCGGAAGAGTGCCTCCGCAATACTGCGTGCTGAGATATTGCGAAGAGGCACTGCTTCCGGGTATCATGTCTGTGAAGATTCTCAATCATCCAGGTCATAGTAAACTGTGGGTGGTAGAAATGGGCAACTGGACTTGCTTGAAGATTCTTGAAAACGTTTCACCTCTCGTCCAAAAGGAGAACTGAGGAAGCCTTTTGGATGAGAGGTGAAATGTTTTCAAGAATCTTCAAGCAAGTCCAGTTGCCTATTTCTACCACCCACTTCTGGGTATCGCGTTGCATAGTCCACCAGAATTAATATAAAGTGGTACCCTTGTGCTGTCCGATCTAATGGCCCGATGAGATCCATCCCAATTCTTTCGAACGGGGTCTCGATTAATGGTAGAGGGCGCAACGGCGCTTTTGGAATGGCTGCTGGATTTACTAACTGGCATTCGCGGCACGCCGTACACCACCTACAGACAGACATCGCCGCAAATCCCTGGCCAATAGAACCAGGCCATTATTCGGGCTAGTGTCTTATCCTGCCCTAAGTGTCCAGCCATGGGATTAAAGTGAGCCACCTGGAATACCAATTCCCAGCAGCTTTTTGGAATCAAAAGCTGTGTGATTTGCTCTTTCGTCTGAGTGTCCTGCGTCACTCGGTATAATCTATCCTTCATAATAGAAAAATAGGGGAAGGATGGGGTGGCGTTTGGCTGGAGCATTTGACCATCGATTACTCTCACTTGGTCAAACGCATGCCGCAGAGTCTCGTCTCGCGACTGCTCTAATGGGAAATCCGCAAGGGATTCCCCGAGAGAGGGAGGAGGAGCCGGCGGCTCCTCACTCGGACGCGGAGATGACGTAGACAGCTCTGTGACAGCTGCTGCTGCCAAAGCGACACCGGGACCTCTCCCTGCTAAACTCACCTGGGGCTCACTCACCTGAGGGGGGGGAAGAGACAGACACAGAAGGGAGAAACTGGAGGGCACCGTGGGTGCGACAAGCCGGCTGGCGTGGGGCCGGCCCCCGCCTCCGCGGTGAGGGAACGGGGAGAGGACGAGACACAAGAGGAGAGAGGGGGAGAGAGAGAGAGGAGAGAAGAGGATGTCCACTGTCCTGCCGTCGGAACAGCCGCCAACTGGTCCTCCGCCAACTCGATGGCCTGATCCAGAGACGCCGGGCGGTGGCACTGGACCCACTCCGCAGTTCCTTCTGGCAGGCGGACGATGAACTGCTCCAGCACCACCTGATCGATGATTCCCTCGGCGTCGCGGTTGTCGGCCCTCAACCACCGCCAGCAGGCGTCCCGGATCTGCTGGCCAAACGCGAACGGCCGGCCGACTTCCTCCAGGCGCAGAGCGCGGAAGCGCTGTCACTGTTGTTCGGGGGTGCGCCCCACCCACTGGAGGATGGCCCGCCGAAGGTCCGCATAGGCCGGTCGGCGGGGAGCTGTAGCGCGGCCAGCTGCGCCTCACCCGTTAGCAGGGGGGAGGAGGCGCGCCACTCGCTGTTCCATCGGCCAGCCCAAGGCCTCTGCTGCCTGCTCGAAGAGCATGAGGAAGGCCTCAGGGTCGTCCTGTGGGCCCATCTTGGTTGGGTGAGGGAAGAAGGGCCCACGGCGGTGGAGATGGTGGACCCCGCCGACGTGAGGAGGTGCCGGAATGCCTGTCGATCTTCCTGCTGCGCCAGCACCAGGGCCTCAAACCGGCGCTCTTGCTTCTTCCGGAGGGTGACTAGCGCCTGGTGCTGGCTCTGCTGGGCCGTGGCAAGGGCGTGGACCAGGTCTGCGAAGGGGGAGGACTCCATGGGGCTGTTCTTTTCCTGTGCTCCGTCCCGGGTTTCGGCACCACTGTAGCAGTTCATAGGAGGGGGAGGAGCACAGAAAGATGGCAGGCCAGAATAAAGTTCCATAATTTAGTTTACTTGTTCTTTTCAGACACAAATTACTCTCCCAGTCATACACACACACGTCGTCTGGTTCAGGAGAGAGCTCACTTCCTCTGCTCTCTCTCTCTTTATATATGGCGTGGTCACTGGGAAGACACACAAACACAGGTTAATTGACATCAGGTGTAGTGATTCTGCCACTTACTTCCCCTGACTCCGCCCTCCGGTCACAGACCGGTGCTTGACCACACCCCCGTTGCCACACCATGATCTATAGCAGTAAGTTTTAGGCCCTTGTTTCTAAGGCTACATCCACACGACAACGGCAACGAGATGTTATTTAAAAATATATTGCGTCCAAATGGGCAACAATCAGTAAAATATCAGGTCCATATGGCAACGCAACGCTTGCTGAAAACGATGCAATACACATGCCACACCTCTAGGGGCGCTGTAAGACGGTCCCTTCGGAGACACCAGAACAATAGAAGAAGTAAGGATGCATATTAGCCACAAAGTCAGGAAAATCTGTTTGTAAAATTACATTATAATGACCAAATACAATGAAAAGTATTTTTCCAGTCTCACCTGTGAAAGGTAATCCCATGTGATCTCGTTTGGATGGCAAACCTGTTGGTACAGTTAAACGCAGCTAATCTTTATTCTCCGCTTTGACCTCTCCAAAATGGCGGCGAGGATGACCTATGATTCTACGCGGAAGGCGGTGTCTTTAATGGTCCGGAATAAATTGAATGCTAATTAAATAATGATTAATTTGCTCCTCTACGCCTTTTTTGAGGAATGTATTGTAGGACTTAAACCCACATCTGAAGAGGTGAGATCGCTCTTTTTTTCTCTATTTTTCCTGGCGGGATTGACTCTCTCTCTCTCTCTCACTTTGCACCATTACACAATAAATATTCACAGTGAAAATATTTTGTAAGTGCGTTTCATGAACCAAGTTATAGGATTTGTTGACAACTCGCATCGCAATGAGAAGCTCATTGGCACTACTGGTGTTAAGAATCAGACCATTTCATAAATGAATATTTTGCTGTAGAGCTGCAGTGTTTGTACAATTGCATGTTTTTGCTTCACTATTACTGTCATTATTCTGCTTCTTGCATTACTACTGTGAACTAACACTGAACATAATAATAATAATAATAATAATAATATCTAAGCTCATGTTTCACTCTCACTAGTGCTCTGTAAGGCTTTTTCCTGGTGATATTCGTTACACTTCTACCCGGCGTGAAGCACTCACAGTCATGTGGTTGTGACGTCATCGTAAACAAATCCGTTTTACTCATCCAGACGACTTCACAACGGCAACGTTGCCAGATCTTTCCACTCTGGAACCCGTTCTCAAAAAGATTGCGTTTTGGGCATCCAAAACGCCGGTGCCGTGTGGACGCCAGGCCTAAACGATAAGCAATTGTATCGGAGTCACCTGAATCCATTGCCGTGTGGACAGGGCCTAAGATTGCCTTTGTGTGAATCAAGATGGATATTCACTCCTAGGTAGGCACATTAATGAAGAGTGTCCTTTGTAGATGTTCAGTGCTGATCTAAAAATAGTTTTTTGACTCAGCAATGGTGCACACTGTGTTATGGAATGTGGACAGAGTGAACATATTGTACTTTTGTCAATAAAATTTACCTCTACGCAAAGGAAGAAGTTTGTTTTCCAAAATTTCACATGCATCCGTACCCTCATCCATCAGGTCCAGTTTAGTGATCACACCAATTGTTCTCACACCTGCTTAGAGACACACACTTAAGCTACCATGCATAGTCTCATCTCATCTCATCTCATTATCTCTAGCCGCTTTATCCTTCTACAGGGTCGCAGGCAAGCTGGAGCCTATCCCAGCTGACTACGGGCGAAAGGCGGGGTACACCCTGGACAAGTCGCCAGGTCATCACAGGGCTGACACATAGACACAGACAACCATTCACACTCACATTCACACCTACGGTCAATTTACAGTCACCAGTTAACCTAACCTGCATGTCTTTGGACTGTGGGGGAAACCGGAGCACCCGGAGGAAACCCACGCGGACACGGGGAGAACATGCAAACTCCACACAGAAAGGCCCTCGCCGGCCCCGGGGCTCGAACCCAAGACCTTCTTGCTGTGAGGCGACAGCGCTAACCACTACACCACCGTGCCGCCCCCATGCATAGTCACAAACAAAAAATAAAAATGAACACAAACAAGAATAACCCATATTCCAAAAGAAACTTTTTTTATTAAAACATTAAAAACAATAGCACCTATATGTTCAGTGCATCTGGCCATTTAATGCCACACTCACAACCTGCCGTCAGTGTTTTGGACACGCACGGGTCGCAGGGTTTGGTAGCTTGCAGCCGTGCCGCAGGGTTGTGAACCCAGGGGGAGGAGTACGGGCAAAGTACTTGTAAAGTACAGGTTGCATGCCTGACTTCCTCGAGGCATTGGAAAAATTGCGCTGTTAGCCCATGGAAAGTGTATGTCTGATGCACATACAGTGTGTGACAAACAGTGTGTATTCAGTGAGTGTGGAGTGCGTGTGACTTGCATTTTACCAGTTTCCTGTGCTAAGTGTACGGGCCACACTTGTGAAGCATGTGTGATGCATGTGATTTAGCATGTGACAATCATTCATAACTTGTGTGTGATGCAAGCCAGGAGTGGGTATAAAAGCGTGTCTGCAGCATTCTGCATCTGTCTTTTGACTGAAGAACATTGGATATTTTGTGGGAAAAATGGGAAAATTTTCAGTTTAAAGTTTAGAAAATGGGACCCAAGAAGAAATGAGCAAAAGTGAAGTAACCCAGCCTGAAACAGCAGAGGGGGAGGAGGAGGAAGAATTTGATGATGATGGTAGCAGCACCAGCAAGTCCTGCACAGACAGGGAGAGGTATGCCTTGAAGCTGCCAGAAGGCACAGCACCCCGCCAGAGGTATTTTCACAGGTAAATACTAATTAAACCTCTTGCACTATAATACACATGCTTTAAACATTCATTTCGGTATCTATATGCTTTTGTAATTAATATTATATATGCTGATTTTCATGTATGTTTCAGCTAATGACACCCAGAAGTGAGGACACTGCAATCCCATCATCGCTGTCAGGCCATTGTGCCGTGCTCAGTGATAAGAACAAGGACATCCCAACACCCCCTCCCACCACTCAGCAGGAGTAGGAGCAGGACAGAATCTCAGAGTCAGAGCCCATGTTTACATTAGACCGTATCAGCGGATCATCAGATTAACGTTTTTAAAATGATTAGTGTGCACACAGCAACACCAATACACGATTTGCGTGCACACAGCAATACCAATACACGGATACGCTCGGCTCCGCAGGCATCCTGTGCTCCAAATCACTCCGCCCTGAACAGCGAGTGCCCTCTGGAGGGTGCGCACTCTGGCCTTGCACAGCTCACAGAGCACGCGAGTGAAGTGAACAAGCTGTGTTTTCGGGACTGAGCCGCTGTGTGTGTGATTCCAGTGCATATCACTTACCACTTGCAAGTGGAAGGATGGCAAGCCTAAAGACAATCATAACTACACAATGGGCAGTATTTGCATCAGTATTTGCAGTATTTTCATACTTTTATACTCTTTAATGAAAGGTGATACAAGGCGGAAGTCCCCGCCGTTTTTCAGCAGTCACGTCACATGACCAATGCCAGCGAATCAGGAAGGTGGATGTCACAGTGACGTTGTCCAATGAGACGCCAGCTAGAGCTCAGCACAGCGTATCCGTGTATTCTGAATGTTTACACAGCACCGGAGCTGACACGATCTGGATTGAATACGTGGACGCTGGCGGATTCCCGTTTCCCGGCATTTCCAGGCGGTTTAATGTAAACGGACAGAGCATCCGCGAAGAAAACGAGACAGATACGGTCTAATGTAAATGTAGCCAGAGTCAAAGTGTGTTTGAGTGCTCAAACTGTTGGGATATTTAGTTGGGATTTTTTACATTGTAATAAAATGCGCTATTCCCTTATACTCATGTTTTATTATTTGACATTTGCATGGTAAATTAACATATACTCAAATAAAAACAGCAAATGATGTGGTCTTCTTCCCTTCTACAATGCTACATGCTACATGATCGGTTCCTTGGTTCCTCCCCCAATATATATACCCAGAGTCTTGCCTCTTGTGTCGCGTGCACGCCACACATAGGGGTAGAAAGTGAGATGTACTTCTGTTTTGGGGGCTGCACAAATAGCAAGTGTGGAGTACTTGGGTCGTACTTCTGAGGCATGTCACTCGTACAATGACCGTGCATCACTCGTGCATCTTACTGTCATCACAAAAAGCCCCTACTAGCCGTGCTGCTGACTTGGTTCAGGCGTACAAAAGGAGTACGGGTCCCGTACGTAGTGTATGCATTCTTGATTTTTAGCAAGACCTGTAGAATTTGCATGTGCAGGACCAAAAGTCTCCATGGCCAGTCTGCAATCTTCTATGGCACTGAACACACGCAAGTGTCACGCAAGTCTCAAGCACGGTTCTGCCAAATTTTTTACTGTAGCCCGCCCGTAGTAGTGAGTGAGCGGGTTGTGAGTGAGCCTTAAGACATGTTCTTACTTAGAAGTAAAGCACACTAGATACTGATGGACTGATATGGAGTAAACACTGTATTTCACACCCTGAGGGTCCACTTCCTTGGCAATCTTCAGGGCATCAGAGTTGGCAAGGTCTGAGTTGGCAGGAGAGACGGCCAGCAGGAGGCAATTCTCCTTTGTAACAAACTGCATGAGCATGTCCCTGATCTGGAACTCAATATCAGCTGGCTGATCCCCAACTGGTACTTTGGTCATTCCAGGCAAGTCCACTAAAGTGAGATTCAGGACTGGAGAGGAAGGAGAAGAGGTTTTATGTGCCTGGGAAGTGGTCTCCACAAGGAAAATTACTTTTTTGCAAAAATTGTCAATTCAATTTTTTAAAATAAATTTTGAATATGTAAAGCTGCACATATGCCTTGCATGGATCTATTACACAGTCAGTTTTGTGTGTATGTACTGTATGTCTCACCGTAAGGGGAGTAAACTCTCAGGTTGATGGGCACTGGAGAGATGCCTTTGTTCTGTCCAGTGATGCAGTCTGTTTCTGCTTCGATCTCTTGATGCACTTCCTCAAAATCAGTGAACTTTTTCCCTTTGCAGTGGAGAAATTCTGCATATTCTGCAAACAAATCATGATTTTATGAATGAAATTGGTTTATTCTCTGACTTGCTAATTTGCTGAGGGCAGTGGTAATTCACTAATGATAGAGATATGTTTGGCATGCTTGAAACTGATACAGGCTGGTCAATTGGTACTTGCTTTGGCTAGTTCTAGTTAAATCCTTGAAATTTAACTTTGCTCTGACATCTGCTCTCTGCTCTCTAAGGTTATCTTGACCATTAATGTTTCTCTTTGCTTTCATAAGGTTATCCTGACCAGTGATGTAATGCTGATCATCCATTGACATTACCTTGTCATACATTGATAACTTAGCTTCGTCAAGCATATCTTTCAGTTATATAGCTACAACAGACTCCTGATTGTGGATATATACTCATGTTTGTACTACAATAAACTGAGAAACATCTCTGAACAACTGTGTCTGCATCAGTGAATGTTGCTCCTGGATATATCAGTGAGACAGAATCTCCTAGGAGGCAGAGGTCTACATTCCTAGATCGTACTTTGTCAATCCAATCTCTTTCAGTACAAACAGATCAAAACTTATCAGTTTTGATCTGTAATGGGGGCTCGTCTCTGGGATATCTACATGGAAGGTACATTTGTGCTTGAAAGTTTGTGAACCCTTTAGAATTTCCTATATTTCTGCATAAATATGACCTAAAACATCATCATATTTTCACACAAGTCCTAAAAGTAGATAAAGAGAACCCAGTTAAACAAATGAGACAAAAATATTATACTTGGTCACTTATTTATTGAGGAAAATGATCCAATATTACATATCTGTGAGTGGCAAAAGTATGTGAACCTCTAGGATTAGCAGTTAATTTGAAGGTGAAATTAGAGTCAGGTGTTTTCATTCAATGGGATGACAATCAGTTCAAGTCAAGTCAATTTTATTTATATAGCACATTTCATGTGGCTAACACAGACTCAATGTGCTGTAAAAGAAGAAAAGAATAAAATAAGATTAAAAACAGCACTAGACATATATAAAAAATATAAAAATATAAATAAAATAAAATAATGACACTAAAACGTCATAAAACAATGTAAACAGGGTAAAACAATGTCAGCTCAATAGGAAAAAACAGGATAAAACAATGTAAACGGGGTAAAACAATGTCAACTCAACAGGGTAAAACAATGTCAACTCAACCAAAAGCTTGTGAAAATAAATACGTTTTAAGAGCCTTTTTAAAAGAGGGAGTAGACTGAGCTGACCTTAATTCCAAGGGAAGGGAATTCCAAAGCGTTGGGGCACAATAACTAAAAGCACCATGAGCCATATTTGTGTTAATTCTGGTGACAGATAAAAGACTTTGACTAGATGACCTGAGAGAACGAGTTGGATAATAGTGAGGGATAATGTCAGAGATATAGGTTGGGGCTAGGCCATTTACTGCTTTAAAAGTGATCAGAAGTATTTTGAACTGGATTCTTTGTTTTACAGGGAGCCAGTGAAGTGATTTCAGAATCGGAGTGATATGGTCAAATTTAGATGTTCTTGTGAGTGTTCTGGCAGCTGCGTTTTGAATCAGCTGGAGTTTGTTAAACGCCTGTTTAGTAAGCCCAGCATACAGGGAATTACAATAGTCAAGGCGACTGAAAATAAAAGCATGTACTAACTTTTCAGAGTCCTGAAAAGACAGGAAGCCACGTACCTTAGAGATATTTCTCAGGTGATAAAAGGCTGTCTTAGTAATAAGAGATATAGATTTGGCACCCTGTTTTATTTAAAGAACAGGGATCTATCAAAGTCTGATCTTCACAACACATGTTTGTGGAAGTGTATCATGACACGAACAAAGGAGATTTCTGAGGACCTCAGAAAAAGCGTTGTTGATGCTCATCAGGCTGAAAAAGGTTACAAAATCATCTCTAAAGAGTTTGGACTCCACCAATCCACAGTCAGACAGATTGTGTACAAATGGAGGAAATTCAAGACCATTGTTACCCTCCCCAGGAGTGGTCGACCAACAAAGATCACTCCATGAGCAAGGTGTGTAATAGTCGGCGAGGTCACAAAGGACCCCAAGGTAATTTCTAAGCAACTGAAGACCTCTCTCACATTAACATTAGCCAATGTTCATGAGTCCACCATCAGGAGAACACTGAACAACAATGGTGTGCATGGCAGGGTTGCAAGGAGAAAGCCACTGCTCTCCAAAAAGAACATTGCTGCTCATCTGCAGTTTGCTAAAGATCATGTGGACAAGCCAGAAGGGTATTGGAAAATGTTTTGTGGACAAATGAGATCAAAATAGAACTTTTTGGTTTCAATGAGAAGCGTTATGTTTGGAGAAAGGAAAACACTGCATTCCAACATAAGAACCTTATCCCTTCTGTGAAACATGGTGGTGGTAGTATCATGGTTTGGGCCTGTTTTGCTGCATCTGGGCCAGGATGGTTTGCCATCATTGTTGGAACAAGGAATTCTGAATTATACCAGCAAATTCTAAAGAAAATATCAGGAAATCTGTCCATGAACTAAATCTCAAGAGAAGGTGGATCATGCAGCAAGACAGCAACCCTAAGCATACAAGTCGTTCTACCAAAGAATGGTTAAAGAAGAATAAAGTTAATGTTTTGGAATGGCCAAGTCAAAGTCCTGACCTTAATCCAATCGAAATGTTGTGGAAGGACCTGACGTGAGCAGTTCATGTGAGGAAACCCACCAACATCCCAGAGTTGAAGCTGTTCTGTATGGAGGAACGGGCTAAAATTCCTCCAAGCCGGTGTGCAGGACTGATCAACAGTTACCACAAATGTTTAGTTGCAGTTATTGCTGCACAAGGGGGTCACACCAGATACTGAACGCAAAGGTTCACATACTTTTGCCACTCATAGATATGTAATATTGGATCATTTTCCTCAATAAATAAATGACCAAGGATAATATTTTTATCTCATTTGTTTAACTGGGTTCTCTTTATCTACTTTTAGGACTTGTGTGAAAATCCGATGATGTTTTAGGTCATATTTATGCAGAAATATAGAAAATTCTAAAGGGTTCACAAACTTTCAAGCACCACTGTAAGAGAATTTTTTTATTAAGTATCTTGACTATCTTCCATCTTCTTCCATCTGGAGAGCTGAGATTTGGTTATCCCAATCGCATGCATGTGTATATGTGCCTCATATAAATAGTCCTATGGTGTCTTCTAGAGCTGATTGGATGAAATAGATTTGGTTATCCCAATGGCGGGCCAATTGGATGAAATAGATTTGATTATCACAATCACACACATACAATGCATTGTATAAATAGTCCTATGATATCTTAAGGGACTGATTGGTTGAAATATATTTGGTTATCTCAATCACACACATGCATCATATAAATAGTCTTATGTTGTTTCCTAGGGCCAAATTGAAGAAACTGTGATTTTGATTTGTTTGATTTTGATTTGGGGGCGGCACAGTGGTGTAGTGGTTAGTACTGTCGCCTCACAGCAAGAAGGTCCTGGTTTCGAGCCCAGCAGCCAACGAGGGCCTTTCTGTGTGGAGTTTGCATGTTCTCCCCATGCCTGCATGGGTTTCCTTTGGGTGCTCCAGTTTCCCCCACAGTCCAAAGACATGCAGGTTAGGCTAATCGGTGGCTCTAAACTGACCATAGGTGTGAGTGTGAATTGTTGTTTGTCTCTATGTGTTAGCCCTGCGATGACCTGGTGACTTGTCCAGGGTGTACCCTGGCCTTCGCTCATAGTCAGCTGGGATAGGCTCCAGTTTGCCTGCAACCCTGTACAGGATAAGCGGTGTGGGTGCAATCAGTTAATAATTGAAATTAAGTGATCAATCTCGCTAAATCAGTCTCATTAAATTTTGAAGGTTAATAATTAAAATGAATCAATCCCATTGAATCGTTTACTTTGACTCATTTGAATTGAATCATACCATAGAATCAGTCTCATTTGAAGTGAATCATTCAGTGAATCATTTAGTGAATCGTTCAATGAATTATTTAGTGAATCATATAGTGAATCGTTCAATGAATCATTTAGTGAATCATACAATGAATCATTTAGTGAATCATTTAGTGAATCATACCATTAATCCTGGATAAATTACCAAACAGCTAGATTATGGTATATTTCCAAATTATTACGATCACTTACCATATTACATAACTTATATGCACCTTTTTGAATTCTTTGAGACGATTGGGGACTTCATATATTGTTCACACAAACAAACAGTTTGTTTAATAAATGAATTTATTATAACAAAGATAAAAATAATAAATCAATATATACAAGCAGTGAGGTGTGTATATACATGTGTGGTGTGTGTGTGTATGGCCTAGCTTGTTGCTAGCTAAAACAAAAGAATGTTATCTAAATAGAACAAAGGATTAGCTCTGTTGCTAATGTGTGCGTGTGTGTGTGTGTGTGTGTGAAGGACTTGACCACGTGTTTAGCCTCGTGTAGCTAACTACACGTGGTGGAGGCCTAGATTAGCCTTGTGTTGCTAGTGTGTTTGTGAAAGGCCCTATGGCCTAGCTAAAGTGTGTTTGTTAGGCCTGGTGAGGCCTACTGAGCACGTGTTGCTAAAGACAAAGGGAAGCTGTCTAAAGTGTATCAGGCCTGGTCAGGCCTGTTGAGCACGTGCTTTCTCAGTAACAAAAAGATTCCACACTCATAACATTACCAAACTCACTGAAACCTTGATAAGGTCAAAATGTATGATAAGGAAATTAGTGTTAGTCAGAATAAGAGAGAGAGGGAGCATGCACAGCCTATCTATTAAACAATTGAGAGAACATAGAACCAAAATAAATCAACACGCTGCATGTTTAACAGTGTAACAATAAACCTGGGTTTAAATTCACACTATTTCAATAAAAGCAAATTCCTAAGACTATCTGAATTATGCCCAAATGCCAAAATCTTACTTAATCCTGCCTTTAGCAAGATATGAAGAACTATTCGCCGGTGTAGTTTCGGGCCTCGCCATGGGAGCACATGAGCCGCTTGTGATGGAGGCGTAGAGAACTTTCTGGGTCCAGCGGAGCACTTGGGTGGTTCCCATGGAAAGCAGAGGATTCTTGGTCCGAACCTCAGCGTTCGTGAGGAAAAGTCTCTGATCAGAATAAGATGCACAGCGCTTTTGAGTTAAAAAGGATTCAATCGCTTCTTAACTTTTAACTGCCTGGGCTGCAGTCGTGACGTCACTTCTAATACAAGTAAACCGGTTGTAACTCAGGTTGAGTTTAAAGATCGCGCGACTCTAGAGTTTACCTTTGCCAAGGGTAAGAAAGAAAATCGTGCTGAGTGATGGATCTTGCAAGAAAGAAGACGTCTTTTTGGCGGAGAGCATCTCTTTGGTGCATCTAGCTTCCTTGAAAACCGGACGCGAGAGACAAAATGGCGGAGCTTCCGCCCGGACTTATGCGCGCATGGCAGACTGACGTAGATGATCCTGCCCACGCGTGACGTAGGTCACACGGAAGAGGACTGGTAGTTGTAGTCCTTAGACACAGAATGGCGGCATGATACCTACAGTCCCCCTTTTGGTCTCAGGGGTATGACGGAGTCGTAGCACTGAGAGCACCGTATCGTATCATCGCCGTGTCCATAGTCCTTGAGGTAGCCTTGCTCTGCACAGTCCATGGTGTCCTGTGAAGACTGTGTAAACTTGTGAGTTCCAGTAAGACAGTTGGAGACAGAGGCGTTTGGGGCATACAATCACTATGGGCATTTTGGGCATATAATCACTAACTAACTAGATCAAAACCACATCAAAAAAATTAAACATTGAACATGAAACATGTAGTGTTTAATTTCTTATGCATAAAAAAAACAAGAAAAGAGAAGAAATGAAGGAAGAAAAGAAGTATTAGTGTTTGGGTTGGCAAACCTAATCTTCTTGAATGGTGTAATAGCAGTGGGTGGTCTGGCCAGAAAGCGTGTGCTACTGCGGCTAAAGCTGTCAGGGACGCAGACCATCTATCCAGCTTGGCATGTAGTGTTATGTATGGGTTGCCTGGGCAGACCCAGTGGATGTCTTTAGTGGGGTGCATATCTCTAAGTCTTGTGGATGCACAAAAATAAGGATAGCACTGCCAAGACTATATGCCAGGTGTATTTGTGATGAATACACACTAGTAATAATAGCGGATTTTAGTATTTTATCTACCATGTTATACTGAAGGGTTATTACTTCATTGGGTTGGTGAAGTCTGACCGGGAATGTTAGTGTACGCTTATGGTTGAGTGATGCATACAAGCTAGGTGGACATGATGGGCCTAGCTGTCATCCACCCCCTTTTGGAGTGAGGACTGTTCAAAAGGTTTGATTCGATTATCATGGAAATTGATATGAAAGCGTTTGATTAGGCCTAGATGTCCTAATGTGATACGCGACAGGGAACGGTTTTCCCACGATCGAAAGGTCTCGACCAGGGTGGTAGGAACTTCTCTGAGATTCGGGCATAGTAGGCTTTGTGTCCTACTCTCGAATCGAGATTCTTTTGGGCACCTGTAAAGGTTGACTGTAGGTGGCGTCAAAGGTCGGCGACATGTTGATGTGCGGTGTATGCAATCGCGACGCTCATGGCCTCTGGTTTGTATAGGAGATGCGGGGGAAGAACCGACTCTTGCCCAGTCATCATCCCAAAGGGTGTGACTTCAGTGGCGCAATGAGGGGTGGACCAAATGGCCCTTAGCACCAAGGGAAGTTTCACGTCCCAAATTTTACCATGGTTTGTGATATACTTTCGCAGCATGCTCACAATGGTTTGAATGGCTCGTTCAGCCTGACCAGAGAATTGAGGGTGGTACACGATATGGAATTTCGCCTCGACGCCTAACATGTTCCACAGCGCAGCCATTACACCAGCAGTGAAATGGGTGTCTGTGTCTGAGTTGATGGATAGAGGGAGGTTTTTCAAAGAATTGTGGCCACTAGGGGGAATCGCAACGTCGGGTGTTTCGACATTGGACTCGGTGTTCAAAGACATGAACTGAAGTTCATCAGAAATTTGATCTCGCGTGGCGCTCGGTTGATCGGTGTACGCACTAATCTCGTCGCAATGGGTTTGTGCATATTTTGTGGGATCCAACGACTGTGGGGTTTTGTTTTGTGTGAAGTTGGCTAAGTTTATGTCGCAGGGCTTGGTTGGTATTGGGTCGCCTTGTGAGAGCCGTGTGTCTGAGAAATGGTGGTGAAGACTTTAGCACACGTGAGAAGCGCGTTTTGTGTGTTTGCCTTTGCCACCGGGGGGCCCTACATCCTGACCCTTGCCTGCTGTTTCAGAGGGATCTCCTCCCCCTTTCACGAGGTATACCCGTGGTTCCTGGCCTAGTCATGCCAGCAAATGGCTTTTTGTCATTTTTCTTGGGCTCTTTTGTTTTATCTGTTGAGGGGTCTGACGTCTCCTGTAACAGTTCTTTAATCTCAGCCAACTGGGCTTTTAAAGAGTCCAGCTCTGAATGGAACTCACCAGGTTGGTCTGAGTCACTGTGTTGGTCGTCTCTACCCTTACGTTTAGAGCTACGGTCGGAACGCTTCTGCCGTTTCTGGTCAGAGCGGGGATGACGGTTTTGCTGCCAACCGTTTTGTTCCCTACGACCCTTTTCATGTGATGGGCGATTGCCATAGTCACTGTGGACTCGCCCTCGGTCCCTCCTGGCCTTACCTTGTCGATTTTTCCACTCACCCTTGTGATGGCTCGGCAAGGATCGGGCTGGACCAAAATTTTTCCAGGTGGGTCCCCCTTTCAGTGCTTCACCTCCTTCTAAGGTTAGCGGGGGCTTGTCCTCACCCTGGAGGCTAAGGACTCTGGGGTCATCATCGTTTCCGTTTGCGGTTTTGACGATGGTCTCCCAGGTCATTTGGGCTAGTCGCCTAATTTCCCTCATCAAATAGCGACCTCGTCGACACATCATACATCAGTTAATGGGCTGGTAACATCCGAATAATTAGGTATAAACCTACGATAATAGCCAGCCCCAGGAACTGTCTCATCCCCTTATTGGTCTCGGGCCTTGGGCAGGCCGCAATCGCTTCAGTCTTGTTAATTTGGGGACCCACCTGCCCATGACCCAAGTGGAACCCCAGATATCGTACTTCCACCCGCCCAGTTGCACACTTCTTCGGATTAGCTGTGAGACCCACATGCCTCAGTGACTTTAGAACAGCCCTCAGATGTTCCAGGTGCTGCAGCCAATCATGGCTATAGATTATTATGTCATCTAAGTACGCGGCCACATAGGCAGCGTGAGGGTGGAGGATCTTGTGGAAAAGGCCATTTTTTCTCGGGATAGAGGAGTCAAGGGGCTCTGCCAATATCCCTTTGTTAGATCCAGTGTCAAATAAAAGTGAGCAGCGCCTAACCGATCTGGCAACTCATCAATGTGAGGCATTGGGTATGCATCAAATTTAGACACCACGTTGATTTTTCTATAGTCCACACAGAACTGGACCGAGCCATCAGTCTTGGGAACCAGGACCACTGGGCTGCTCCAGTCACTGTGGGACTCCTCGATTCTGCCCATTTCGAGCATGGCCTTGAGTTCATCCCAAACCACCTTTTTTTGTGTGTTCGGGCAAACGGTAAGGGCGGCTACGCACTGTCACTCCCCGGGGGTGTCTCAATATGGTGTTTTATGAGGTGGATACGACCAGGAAGGGATGAGAACACATCGGAAAATTCCTTTTACAACTTGGCCACCTCCGTGAGTTGAGCCAGTGAGAGGTGGTCTCCACAAGGGACTGGAGTGGTTCGAGATGTTTTTTTTTTTTTAATGTCCAGCCCCAGCTCCGCCTTCTTTGGGACTACTGACGCCAATGCCACAGGGACCCCCTCATTCCAATGTTTTAACAGGTTGAGGTGGTACATTTGCAATGCCCCACCCCTACCCATTTGCCTCACCTCATAGTTGGGGACGTTGAAGGGCCCGTGTGACCTCGAAGGGCCCTTGCCACTTGGCAATTAATTTGGAGCTTGACATGGGCAATAATATGAGCACTTTGTCTCCTGGTGTGAACTCTCTAAGGGGAATGCCCCTGTCATACAGCCGTATTTGACGTTCTTGTGCCTGCCGCAAATTCTCCTGGGGTAAGTGCGTGAGTGTGTGGAGTTTTCCACACGGGTCGAGAACATATTGAATTTCATTCTTGCTAGGCGAAGGTCCCTCCTCCCAATTTTCCCATAGCATGTCCAAAATGCCACGTGGCTTATGCCCATATAATAATTAAAATGGTGAAAAACCAGTGGAGGATTGCAGGACCTCTTGTATTTCAAATAACAGGGGCTCGAGCCATTTATCCCAATTACGTGCATCCTCACTTACAAATTTCTGAATTATGTTTTTGAGGGTTTGATTAAAACACTCCACTAAGCCATCTGTTTGTGGGTGATAGACATTGGTGTGGATAGACTTAATTCCCAATAACCCATACAGTTCATGTAGCGTGTGTGACATAAATGTAGTGCCTTGGTCTATCAGGATTTCCTTTGGAATCCCAACCTGGGAGATAATATGGAAGAGCGCTTCCATAATACTGCATGCAGAAATACTGCGGAGAGGCACTGCTTCTGGATATCACATTGCATAGTCCACCAGAACTAAAATAAAGCGATATCCCCATGCTGACCAATCTAATGGCCTGACGAGATCCACACCAATTCTCTTAAATAGGTTCTCAATTAGAGGGAGAGGGCGCAAAGATGCTGTTGGAGTGGCCGTGGGATTTACTAATTGGCATTCGTGGCATGCCACACAACACTGATGGACATCCCCGCGAATCCCTGGCCAACAGAATTGGACCATTATTCAGGCTAGTGTTTTATCTTGCCCTAAGTGTCCAGCCATGGGATTAAAGTAAGCCGCATGGAATACGAGTTCCCTAAGGTTCTTTGGGATCAACAACTGAGTTAATTGTTCACCATTTTGAGTATCCTGCATCACTCAGTACAACCTATCTTTAATAATCGCGAAATATGGGAAGGCCGGTGTCGTGCTTGGCTGAAGAGTTTGACCATCGATTACTCTCACTTGGTCAAACACATGCCGCAGAGTCTCGTCTCGCAACTGCTTTAATGGGAAATCCTCAAGGGAATCCCCAAGAGAGGGAGGAGGAGCGGGCTGTTCCTCACTCCTCATGTCGCTCTGACGCGGTGCTGATGTAGACGGCTCTGTGACAGCTTCTCCAGTCAACGCCATGCCAGGATCTTCCCGTGACATACTAGTGCAGGACCCACTATGTGTTAAATGTTCCAACAGCTTTTTAAACCCTGGCCAATCAATCCTCAAAATCAATGAGTGGGCAAGACGAGGATTAACCACCACCTTTATTCTATGCATTTGGCCCCAGAATAGAATATGGACGGATACTAGAGGGTAATTGTGAACACACAACACCTTCACTGCTTGTGCTCTCCCCGATACCTCACCTTGCACCAGGCTTTGGTGAATTGAGGTCTGGTTACAACCGGAATCCACCAACTCGTGATATGTACCCCCTTGAACACTTACCGGTATGCAATATGTTCCGGCCCGATCGGGGACGGTCTCTGGTGCATCGGGGATCCAGATCACAGCTCCCCCCTCCCTTGTGGAGCTCCAACTCCGGAGATGCTCCAACTCCCCAATGATCTCATCGACGTCGCGGTCTTCTCCCCTCAGCCACTGCTGGCAGGCATCCCAGAGTTGCTGGCCAAATGCAAACGGCCGACCGACCTCCTCCAATGTCAGCGTCCAGAAGTGCTGGGGATGTTGTTCCGGGAAGCGGCCGATATGCTGCAGGATGGCTTTCTTCAAGTTGGCGTACACCAGTTGGCTGTCAGCAGGGAGCTGCTGTGCTGCGAGCTGTGCCTCACCAGTCAGGAGTGGGAGGAGGCGTGCTGCGCACTGCTCGAGCGGCCACCCCCACATCTAAGCCACTTGTTCGAAGAGGGTGAGGAATGCTTCCGGATGGTCCTGCGGGCTCATCTTTATGAGGGTGCCTGATGGTCGACACCCCTGCTGACGTGAGCAGATGCCAGAACACCTGGTGATCTCCCTGCTGGGCCAGCATCAAGGCTTCAAAGCATTGCTCTTGTTCCTTCCGGAGGGCAATCAGCACTTGATGCTGGTTCTGCTGGGCGGTAGTGAGGGCATGGATGAGTTCTTCGAATGGGGAGGACTCCATGGGGTGGTTCCCTTCTGTAGTCCCAGGTTTCAGCACCAATATAACAGATCCTGATGTGGGTGGAGCACAGAAGCACGAAAGGCGAGTGTTCACACACACTTTATTTTTGTTATTTTCTTCAGCTTTTCAGCTTTGCTTATTCACTCACGCACGCCCCCCCCCAATCTGTGTTCTGGTTGGGCGAGACCCCTTCTCTGCTCTCCCCCTCCTTTTATGCTCCATCCCTGCAACAAACACCCACACACACACCCACATTAATTGACATCAGGTGTAATGACTTAGCCACTTACCTTCCCCCACCCCGCCCTCCATTCACAAACTGCTGCTTGGCCATGCCCCGTTGCCACACTCAGTTATTCCCAAACCAGACAAAGACCCATCAGACTGTGCAGGCCAATATCACTTATTAATGCTGATTTTAAAATTTATTCTTGTGTGTTAGCCCGCAGACTGGAATCAGTCCTGCCGGACCTAATACATCCAAACCAAATAGGATTTATGAAAGGTTGTATGGCTCCAGATAACATTAGGCGACTGATCCACTTTTTAGGTGAAGCACAAAAAATCCATTCCCCATGTGGCCCCACTGACACCAAAAAGGCTTAAATGGCAATACCTATTGCATGTCCTTAAAGAATTTAATTTTGGTCCTACCGGTAAGTTTATAAAGATGATTCAGGTGCTTTATACAAACCCTTCTGCTAGAGTATGTATAGGAGGTGCAATTTCTGATTTGTTTACAATAAACCGTGGCACAAGACAAGGCTGTCCCCTGTCTCCCTTAATCTTTAATCTTTCTACAGAACCCCTTCCACAGTATGTCCTTAACTGTGCATTGATTTCTCCTCTTCACATTGGGTATTCTGTTTACTCAGTGTCAATGAACACAGACAATAAATTGGTCTATATGTCAGATGTAAAGAACTCTCTACCCAACACTATTAAGGTACTTAATAAGTTTGGTGCTCTTTCTGGTTTTAAACTTAATCTATCTAATTCTGCTTTGATGTTAGTAAATAGAGATAGAAGTCAATTAGTTTTACCTACTTCTGTTGCATTAACCAAGGAAGTTAAATATCTAGGGGTTCTAATTCGGATGTCTGTTACAGCCATAGCTAAGTTGAACTAAACTAATGTTCTTAGGAAGGTTAAGGAGAACACAAAAAGATGGGCTGCCTTACCTGCATCAGTTCTGTCCCATATAGCAGGAGTTAAAATGAATATTTTACCTCATATCAAGTTAATCTCCTCTATGTGTCATGCTCTGCCCCGGACTTCCACTCCAGAGATTACTTATCTCCCAGGTCAGCGCCAATCCAGATCCAGGATGGGAATTCCATCTAGCCTGCATTTCACTTCCTGGTTCTCTCTGCTGTATATAAATAAGCCATTCTCAGACCCTGACTTTGCCAGAACGGCTCGTTTCACTATTCTAGCTGTTTCTGTGCCTTTATTGTGTTTCATGGTTTTTGCTCAAGCTATTTTTTTAGTTCATGGTTTTTGCACTGAGGGTTTTTTCTTGTTTGGTTTTTTTTTTGCTCTAGCGTTTTTTTCCTTGTGTGTCTCGTGTTTTTGTCAAGTTTTTTGTCTCTTTTTACCTCGACTATTTTTGCCATTTGTTTTTGTCCTGTTTTTGCCACACTCTTTTCCCTGGATTAAAGCACCTTATTTATTGGATTACTGTCTATGTTCTGCTTGTGGATCCTTATCTCACCACACCACCACCACCCCTAACACTATGCTGCTGCTGTCCCCACTAATTGGTTACTGGGGTTGATTCCTTGCTTACAAATACATATGGAATGGGAAATGACCCCTCATAAAACGGACTATGCTACAGCAGAACAAACTACATTACATTACATTACATTTGGCAGATGCTTTTATCCAAAGCGACTTACAATAGAGGACATAAACATAGCATATAACACTTGCAGATACAATATGCACAGGAAATATACAGAACAATAGGTGTAATTGCCAACTGGGGTTAGTAGTTGTTTTTTTTTTTAAAGTACTTTAGTGCAGGGTCAAGTAAGACAAGACAGAAAGACAGACACTTACACAAACACACCGCACAACATGCCTAAGAGTCTACCCCGGGTCTGGGCCAGCTCAGGCATCAGTGCAGTAAATAGTCATGAAAGAGGAGAGTCTTTACATGCTTCTTGAAGGTTAAAAGAGATGATGTGAGTCTAGTTGCTTCTGGAAGTTTGTTCCAACACTGAGGGACTATTACCGAGAATAGTTTTGCCTGGGATCGCTTGGAGCGAGCAGTGGCCACTGCTAGTCAGTTTGTGTTGGAGGAATGCAGCTCTCTGGCAGGAACATACGGCCTTAGCATTTCCTTCAGATAAGCTGGGGCTGTTCCTGAGATGGTTTTGTAGGCAAGGGTCAGGGCCTTGTACTTGATCCGGGCCGCCACTGGCAGCCAATGCAACTGGATAAATAGAGGAGTAACATGAGCCCTTTTTGGGTTGAGTGAATACCAAACGTGTTGCAGCGTTCTGAACCATCTGCAGTGGTTTTATTGCACAAGCAGGTAGACCAGCTAGGAGGGAGTTGCAGTAGTCCAGGCGGGAGATGACCATGGCCTGAACCAATAGTTGTGCTGAATGTTGGGTCAGGTAAGGTCTGATTTTCTGTATGTTGTACAGCACAAATCGGCAGGTCCGGGCGACTGATGCAATATGGTTGGAGAATGACAGATGGTCATCGATCATAACACCAAGGTTTTTAGCGACTTTGTTTGGGGCCACAGTGGTAGAGCCCATCTGGAGGTTGATGTTGTGACGAATTGACTTTTTAGCTGGGATCACAAGGAGTTTGGTCTTGGACAGGTTCAATTGTAGGTGGTGTTCCTTCATCCATGTTGACAGGTCGGTGAGGCAGGCTGAGATGTGTGCTGAAACCATGGCGTCATCTGGCTGGAAGGACAGGTACATCTGGGTATCATCAGCATAGCAGTGATAGGAGAACCCATGACATGTCCCAGGGAAGTGGTGTACATTGCGAACAGAAGGGGCCCCAGCACTGATCCTTGGGGTACGCCTGTGGTGAGGGTGTGAGTTAAACACAGTTTTCCTTGCCATGACACGTTGAAGGAGCGACCAGAGAGGTAGGAGTTGAACCAGGAGTGGACGGCACCAGTGATTCCCATGGTTGTGAGTATCCTGAGGAGTATCTTGTGGTTGACAGTGTCAAAGGCAGCTGATAGGTCTAGTAGGATGAGGACAGAGGATAGTCCTTCCGTTCTTGCAGTCCTAAGAGCTTCAGTTACTGACAATAATGCGGTTTCAGTTGAATGTCCACTTCTGAAGCCAGATTGTTTTGGGTCCAGTTGTCCGTTCTGATTTAGGAAGTTGGTAACCTGTTTTGCAACTGCCCTTTCCAGGGATTTGATAGGAAGGGGAGCAGTGAGACAGGGCGGTAGTTTCCAACCTGTGCTGGGTTGAGCATAGGCTTTTTCAGTAGAGGTGTTACCCTTGCTTGTTTGAAGGCAGAGGGGACGGTTCCAGAGGACAGTGAGGAGTTCATGATGCATGTAATAGCTGGGACGACTGTTGAGGCAATGTCTTGAAGCAGGTTACTGGGCACTGGGTCCAGTGGGCAGGTGGTGGGACGGCTCTCAGCGATGAGTTTGGCGACATCACCTTCAGAGAGTGGAGTAAATTTACGGAGTGTTGCAGCAGTGTGAGTAGTTTCTTGGGGTGAGCTTTCGGCTGAGGGAGGGTCGCTGAATTGCTTGCTGATGTTTGCTACCTTTTCAGTGAAAAAGGTGGCAAAGTTGTCTGGGTTGAGATCTGTGGCAGCAGGAGGGGGAGGAGGGTTGAGCAGTGATTTGAAGGTAGAAAACAGTTTCCTTGAGTCCGTAGTGTTGCTGATCTTGTCGTTGTAGTAGGCCTTCTTGGCAGTTGTTACAGAGGTGGCGAAGGAGGCTAGTAGAGATTGTAGGTTTTCAAGGTCTGATGAATTGCCAGTTTTGTGCCACTTCCTTTCCGCCGCTCTGAGGGTAGTACGTAGGGCACGGATGGATTCAGTCATCCAAGGTCGAGGTTGGGAAGATCGTGCAGGTTTAGTGGATAGAGGGCACAGGTTGTCCAGGCAGGAGTTCAGTGTAGAGCTGAACGACTCTGTCGCAGTATCCACATCTAGTGAGGACAGTGTGCTGGGGGGTGGCAGAGCAGAGGCGACTACTGATGCAAAGTGAGTGGTTGACAGTTTGCGTAGGTTACGTCGGTATGTGACCACCGGAGGAGGGGTGGCAGGTAACTCAGGTAGATTGATTGTGAAATGGATGAAGAAATGGTCTGATACATGCAGTGGTGTTATCTTCATGTTGTTTGCCTGACAGTTCTTAGTGAAGATCAGGTCAAGTTGGTTTCCATTTTTGTGAGTCAGAGAGCAGCTGGCCAGATGAAGGTCGAATGAGTTCATCAGGTCCTTGAAGTCATTGGCGTATGGCTTGTCTAGGTGTATATTGAAGTCACCAAGGATGAGTAGCGGACCATCCAGATCTGGGATGGAGGAGATCAGTGTGTCCAGTTCATCCACCATGGCATCTAGTGGTCCCGGTGGGCGATAGATCACTACTACGGACAACTTGATTGGAGCAGTCACCTTGATGGCGTGGTATTCGAAGGAGCTGTAGTTATTGTTGGGCAGCAAGGGAGCGTAGTTCCATTGATTGTGGATTAGGATTCCTGTTCCTCCTCCTCGTTGTATTGGACGAGGGGTGTGTGAGAAGGAGTGGGTGGTGGACAGTGCTGATATGGTTGCTGTGTTATCAGGCTTCAACCAGGTTTCTGTTAGTGCCAGCATGTCTACAGAGAGGCTACTGGCATAAGCAGGGATGAAGTCAGCTTTGTTGACAGCAGACTGGCAGTTCCAGAGTCCAAGAGTGAAGGAGCTGGTTGCAGTGGTGTGAGGTTGCAGTGGCCGGAGGTTGGAGAGGTTTCTGCGTTGGTGTGTCTGACAGTAAGGCTTGCGCCTCTTGTAGATTACAGGGATTTTTTTTTCAGTGACTTGTTACTGAAGAAAATGGAGACTTTTCCATAATTTTGCGAGTCTTCTTCTTCTTCTTCTTCTTCTTGGCTTATTTGGCCTCCAACTTATCGGCGCATCAGCGCCACCTTCTGCTCCGGAGTGCTTAATGAACTTTCCTGCCGACATTTGAAGATATTCCATTTCCATTGACATTCATTGTCTTGGCTCATTTTGCCCCTGACAGCAACCCACATGGTGCTGAGCCTCTTCATCGCTCCTTTATCCTGCTCCTCATCCTCACCCAGGAGAACGGCACTGTGCCTGTGTTTGGAGTCGCTCTTCTTCCCCTCCGCACTTCTCACTTTCACTGCTGAAAGTCTGTTCATTCTTTCCTCAGTTTCTTTCCACAGTGAATAAAATCCCCCGGATCCTGCTTTAATCCGCTCAACCTGAACCGGACCGAAACTCCATCAGAACCGTTTAAAGCCCGCTCCTCTCGCTGCACTGCTCAGCGCGCGCTCGCCCTCACACTGAATCACTCCACTAATCCGACTCCTCAATATATCCTGACCGGAGTAACTGTAGGCAGTAATATACAATAAAATAGATCTAAAAAAATAAAAAGACTAAGCACAACAACAGCAACACAGACTACTCTAGACTAGAAGAAGGCTGGGCATTTCCTAACTTTAAATGTTGTCACTGGTCATTTACTATGTGTTCTCTGAAGCAGTGGTTGGATCCAAATTCGATTCCATCTTGGAAGAAAATAGAAGAGGACATACAATGGTGCTTGAAAGTTTGTGAACCCTTTAGAATTTTCGATATTTCTGCATAAATATGACCCAAAACATCATCAGATTTTCACACAACCCCTAAAAGTAGATAAAGAGAACCCAGTTAAACAAATGAGACAAAAATATTATACTTGGTCATTTATTTATTGAGGAAAATGATCCAATATTACATATCTGTGAGTGGCAAAAGTATGTGAACCTTTGCTTTCAGTATCTGGTGTGACCCCTTTGTGCAGCAATAACTACAACTAAACATTTCTGGTAACTGTTGATCAGTCCTGCACACTGGCTTGGAGGAATTTGAGTCTGTTCTGCTGTACAGAACAGCTTCAACTCTGGGATGTTGGTGGGTTTCCTCACATGAACTGCTCGTTTCAGGTCCTTCCACAACATTTCGATTGGATTAAGGTCAGGACTTTGACTTGGCCATTCCAAAACATTAACTTTATTCTTCTTTAACCATTCTTTAGTAGAATGACTTGTGTGCTTAGGGTTGTTGTCTTGCTCCATGACCCACCTTCTCTTGAGATTCAGTTCATGGACAGATGTCCTGACATTTTCCTTTAGAATTCACTGGTATAATTCAGAATTCATTGTTCCATCGATGATGGCAAGCCGTCCTGGCCCAGATGCAGCAAAACAGGCCCAAACCATGATACTACCACCACCATGTTTCACAGATGGGATAAGGTTCTTATGCTGGAATGCAGTGTTTTCTTTCTCCAAACATAATGCTTCTCATTTAAACCAAAAAGTTCGATTTAGGTCTCATCCATCCACAAAACATTTTTCCAATAGCCTTCTGGCTTGTCCACGTGATCTTTACAAACTGCAGACAAGCAGCAATGTTCTTTTTGGAGAGTAGTGGCTTT
The DNA here is from genome assembly GCF_027579695.1 of Neoarius graeffei. Classification (NCBI taxonomy): domain Eukaryota; kingdom Metazoa; phylum Chordata; class Actinopteri; order Siluriformes; family Ariidae; genus Neoarius; species Neoarius graeffei. Next base: position 22,691,870 of record NC_083592.1, on the reverse strand, counting down.
CTCCTTGCAACCCTGCCATGCACACCATTGTTGTTTAGTGTTCTCCTGATGGTGGACTCATGAACATTATTATTAGCCAATGTGAGAGAGGCCTTCAGTTACCTAGAAGTTACCTTGGGGTCCTTTCTGACCTCACCAACTATTACATGCCTTGCTCTTGGAGTGATCTTTGTTGGTTGACCACTCCTGGGGAGGGTAAAAATGGTCTTGAATTTCCTCCATTTGTACACAATCTGTCTGACTGTGGATTGGTGGAGTCCAAACTCTTTAGAGATGGTTTTGTAAACTTTTTCCGGCCTGATGAGCATCAACAATGCTTTTTCTGAGCTTCTCAGAAATCTCCTTTGTTTGTGCCATGATACACTTCCACAAACGTGTTGTGAATATCAGATGTTGATAGAGCCCTGTTCTTTAAATAAAACAGGGTGCCCACTCACACCTGATTGTCATCCCATTGATTGTGTAGGTAACACAGTCCATCTAAGAACTACAACACAGTCCCTTTAAGGACTACAACTCACATCACCAGCTTCCGCGTTGACCTGCGTCACGCCGGGGCGGGATCACCTACGTCACATCCTCCATGACGTCACTTCCTCCCTGAAGGCATAAGTAACGGAACAACGCTTCCATCTCTCTCGTCTTGGATGTCAAGCCATCTGGACACAGAGATACCCTGCACCAGAAAACCAGATAAAGACGTCTTTTCTTCTTTCTTGCAAGAATCAGAGTTTCGTGCTTTTCTTTTACTTACCTTTGGCCATGGTAAAAATCTAGAATCACACGATTTTAAACTCAGAGTTACAACCGGTTTTGTTTGTCTATTATAGTAACGTTACGCACTGCAGCCCAGAACAGTTCATTTAAAGTTTAGAAGCGACCGGATCCTTCTAATTAAAAAGCTGTGCACATTATTCTGATCAGAGACTCTCTTTTCATCATGAGCGACCACGTGTCGGACCAAGAAATCCTCTGCTTTCCACGGAATCGACTCACGTGCTCCACAATGGTGAAACTCCAAAAGTCTCGGAACATCTTCTCATAATCTCGCGTAGAGACAAGATACTGAAGTAAGACTGGCAAATTTTGGGCATAAAACTAGTCTTAGGAATTAGCTTTATGAAGAAGTGTGAATTTAAACTCAGGAACGGTTTAAATGTGTACACTGCTGACCCTCAGGGTATTGAATTAATTATTGTTTTGTTTTAATCTCTCAATTGTTTAATAGATAGGCTTTGCATGCTCTCTCTCTCTATTCCTGTCTAACACTTTAATTTCATTATTACACGTATTTGACCGCATCAAGATTTCAGTGGATTTAGTACTGTTATAAGCTAGTGAAATTAGCCTACAGCTAATTCTTTTGTCCCATTAGCATCCAGGTCTAAGTGTATTGTCTCAAGGGAACATGTGGCGGCTCTCTTCCACACTCACATACACACCTTTTGTCTTAAGTCCACGAGGTAGGATCCTTGGGCCTTAGCTAGCCACATACGGCTAATTCTTTTGTCTAATTAGTAACCAAAGCTAGCTCTCTTGTTTTACTTAGAAACATGTGGCCACAGGCCTCACAAACACACCTTAGCTAGCCACACACACACGGTTAATTCTTTTGTCTCGTTAGCAAGCTAGGCTAACCTTTTTGCTTAGGCCACAGGCCACACACAAACAAACCTTAGCTAGCAATCCATGCTAACTCTTTTGTTCAGGCCACACACACAGGCCTCACAAACACATCTTAGTTAGCTACCAAAGCTAACTCTTTTGTTCTACTTAGAAACACGTGGTCACAACCCCTACACCACATGGACACACACAAACATACCTAGCGAGCATCCCACGCTAGCCTTCTGCTTAGGCCATAAGGCCTCTCACACACACACACATACCATATCATATTTGTATATAATGATTCCAACTGCTATTATCCATTTTTATCTTTGTTATAATAAATTCATTTATTATTGAAATTGTGTGTTTATTTGTGTTCCGATATTTTTGAAGTCGCCCAACCTTAAAGAATTCCAAGGTGCATATGAGTTGTGTAATACGGTAAGTGATCATAACAATTTGGAATATACCATAATTTAGCTGTTTGGTAATTTATTATTAAGCACTAGAATTAAAGGTATAACTTAATGAGACTGATTTAACGAGATTGATCACTTAATTACCAATTGCACCTACAACTGAAAACACCTGACTCTAATTTCACCTTCAAATGAACTGCTAATCCTAGAGGTTCATATACTTTTGCCACTCACAGATATGTAATATTGGATCATTTTCCTCAATAAATAAATGACCAAGTATAATTTTTTTTTGTCTCATTTGTTTAACTAGGTTCTCTTTATCTACTTTTAGGATTTGTGTGAAAATCTGATGATGTTTTAGGTCATATTTATGCAGAAATATAGAAAATTCTAAAGGGTTCACAAACTTTCAAGCACCACTGTATTTGCCCCTATTAGGCTTCAGGATTTTCTGATCTATCCAGTAAACATTGTGCATTGAGGTATGGCTCTGTATACATGCTACAAACCTTTAGAAAAGTTGAGAAATTTGTGGGTTTCACATCAAAATGACATAAATCAGCTTCTGTTTGACATAATAATCATCTGTTATCTGGTAATAAACCTTTTACTCAAAGTTTGTGGGCAGATAGGGATATATAGGTCCTTGAAGACTTAAATGGCAATGACTCTTTACCCAGCTTTAGTGAGTTGGTTTCACTTTATGGTATTCCTAAACATTCCTTCCTCTTTTACTTCAGACTTAGATCAGCTCTCAAAATGCACAATATTGATTGGGGCCCAAAGATGAAACAACATCCTGTAGTTAGTTGGATACATATTGCTCCGAAAAGTATTCTCTCTATGCCAAGCTTCTCTCACACTTGTTTCCTAAACCTAGTACAACTAAGTGGGATCGTTCAATGGCACTGAGGGTTAGAGGGAAGCAAGCTGGGACAATATCTGTAGCTCCTCTCATAATCCTAATCATCAGTTTATTCATATGAAGATATCACCTAGAGCAGTGTTTCTCAACCACTGGGCCAAGTGCCATCTAGTGGGCTGCGAATTTTTTTTTCAAGCTTAAGTTAATTTTTTACTTGTTGTAGGGTACAATTGCTGGGTTGCATCCGACGTCACATCCGTCTCATTAAGCTATGGTGACGCAACAGCTTGCAATACTTTGCGAAGGGTTATCGATGAAAATGAGGCATTTTGGTGGCGATATACAGTACAGTACACGTGAGCTAAAAGTTGTGGTCACACAGTAGGTAAACACTTGAATGTCACGCCTTTGCACGCTTGAGCCTGGAGCAGCTCAAGCGGCTGGGCGTGCTCTTGGAGCACATTGTGTGCGTGCTTAGGACCCAGTCGTTATGGGAAACACCTGATACTGATTTGAGCGCAATCACCAGATACGGACGCTGTTTTCACAGAGGCTTTGCAAAGCATTATCATTATCACGATCATGTTTGTTTCTAGCCATGTTTATAACGCTGTTTAAATATTCTGCTTTCCATTTTCCTTTTGTAAATATCATGCCTGTTAATAAACACTCTTCCTGCACTTAGAGCCTTCTCCCGCCGTCCATCTTGTAGTGTCCTGATCCCCAGATCTTTAAAGATAGACTAACTTTCAGATTTTTCAAGTTTAGGTCATAAAAATTATTTTGCCTGACACCCAGTAATTTTTGTTTAGTGGACCAAAAAATACTGAATTCAAGTCACAGACTTCCAATTTTGTTAGTTTTTTTAACAGAACAATTAATTCATTAAGGGCCACATGGCCCTAAATTCTCCACTATTTTTTCTTGCTTTACCCAGACCCAAATCAAGATACTATGTCATGCATTATGTGGTGGGCTTTTCCCACTCATGCAAGGCATTGTGGGATACTAATTTGAAACAGGAGAGAAAAATGGAGGACGAGAGTGTGTGAATGAAACGTGAAAGACCAACTACAGTAACAAAGAGCAAGAAGAAAAGATGTTATGTTGCGAAGGAAAGGAAATGCAGGACCAAACTAATAAATAGCGGTGGTCAGTGACCACCTTGATATGATCAGCTGTTCGTTTAGTGACAGAATGATGTAACTGTCAGTGCCCGGTCAAGGTAAACCTGTGCACCTTACATACAGCACATGCACCTCAGGACTGTGCACCTTACACACAACACATACACCTCAGGACTGTGCACCTTACACACACCTCAAGTCTGTGCACCTACCTTACCTTGCAATACTTCATAAATGTGTAATATTTTATAATGTGAATCTCTCGTGCAATACCTCACTCCATAATGTGTAACACAACACATTACACCTCAGGACTGTGCACCTTACCCCCCTGACACACTCCCCCCCCCTTTTTTTCTCCCCCCTTCACCACACTGTTATTGGAGATGCTTTAATCTCATTGTGTTAGGGTTTTGCTGGGATTTGAACCTGGTTCACTGGTGTGATAATCCAGCAAACCCCCACTAGGCCACCAGGGGGATGACTCAAGTGCAGAGGTGAGAGGCGGAAGTAGAAAAGTATCAAAAAGTTTATTTACAAAATGTACAATCCACAGCAAAAAACAAAAGTAATCCAAAAGCTCAGAAGATAAAGGGAAAATAAAAAATATCCAAAAGTTCAAAGTCCAAAAATAAGAAAAGAAAAGGTAAAAATGCAAACGCTCAGAAGATCTCAAAAATGGTACAAACAAAATTCAAAAAGGTCCAAAAAGAAAGCAAAGTACAAAAACCACAAAGACACAGGCAAGGAACATGGAACAGAGGGAACTAGCACTAACAGGCATAGCATAGGAAAAAGACTCCGTGACAAGGGAACAAACAGAGGGGTATTTATACACACACTAATTAAGGAACAGGACGGGGCAGGAAACAGGCAATGAAGACAAACACAAAAACACAGTGGCAGCCTCTAGAAGCCAAAACAAACATGACAAGCTGGAAATAACAGCGGCCTCTAGAGGCCAAAACAGTCCCAGTCCTAACACATTGTACATGTGCATAGTGACAATAAAGGCATTCTATTCTATTCTATATGGCAGTAATGCAACACTGGATGTCACATGATGGAAAACCGAACAGAAGAAGGAAAAGAAGAAGAAGCAGGTAAACCTGTGCATGCGCACACCAGACTTCCTCTGTCTGCTTGACTGCACGAAGTGAGCAATTTTATGTACATTATTTTCTAGGGAAGCCCCTCAAATTAAATAACTTCCCAACCACAGAATGGTCTATTTATTTATTTATTTATTTATTTATTACAGAAATAAATATACATCAAAATGACCAAATTTCAAAGGGAACTAAATTTCACCGATTTTATGAAATCAAAAGGCTGCCTACTTTAACCCAGCCACATATAAAAAGTTGTACTTCCAGGTTCCAGGTACCATCCTCTTCCAGGTGTTCATGTGTGTGTCTGTGTAGAACAATGTCTGTAGCACCAGGTAGTTTGAGATGTTGGGGAACTCAACGGATGGATAATTATCCAAGTGATAACTGAAAAATCCTTCTTTGTTAATGTGTAAGGATCTATCCCATTGAGTGGTTTCTATATCCATGTCTTTTGAGTATACTTCTTGGTTTTAATAACTTGCTTGTTTTCTGTACACAAACATGGCAATAAGTTCTTGTGTTAATCAACCAGATAACACTTTTGGATCATTAATCCTTTTTGACTAAGAATGTCCTACATACATGGTTTTATGTTTGCTTCTGGCACATCCATACAGTTTTATATACAATACCTACAATTAAAACAGTTTGTTTTTATTGCATTTATTTAATTCCCGGGCTCCCATCTGTAACAGGGAGTTATGTTGCATTCCATTAATACACTTTACAGTAGATTATTAGATTATAAAGAATAGATGAGCTAAAATAATTGGGGATCTTTTTTAATGGGCCCCGACTCATTACAAGTATGAATAGGTGGGCCTCAAAGCAGAAAAGGTTGAGAACCCCTGACATAGAGTATAGCTTACTCCAAAAGTCAGACACTTAACAGGACAAGCTCCACACCCATTTTTCTGTTTTGTTCACAAAATACTTTCGGGACTTTTATACATATTATCTGGGACTGCCCTAAGATACAGTATATAATTTCTGGAATACAGTAGTGCAGTCATTATCAGACCTGATTGATATACAGTTCCCCATGAACCCTGCATTACACCTTCTCAATGATGACTCTCAGATACGCATGAATGAAAGGTCTAGAAAAATTTAGCTTACTGGTCTGACCGCAGCCAAGAAGATTATTGTGCAAGTTTGGCTTCCACCCCACATTTTATCCTATGAACACTGGCTACATACGTTTTTAGATATCCTTTTTCTTGAACATTCTTCTGCCAAGGTTAATGGTGCAACCCCACAGACAATACAAACATGGAGCAATGGAATTGCCAGAGTTCAGGACATTTTGCTAAAGAGAAACTAAATGGACTGTTTGTATGATGTTGTCTGTGCTTTGGTGGAATTTGTGTTGTATCCCATGTGGGTAGGGATGGGAGGGGGTGGGGGTGTAGAAGAGATTCTGTTTATACAGTATTTCTGTAATTGTGACATGTCATGTTTGTTGTTGCCTGTCAAATATAATAAAAAAGGAGTATTAAAAAATTATCAGGGGTTGCATCGCCCCGAGCCATTCCAGCACAGTGTTGATCCATTCTCTCCTTCCCTGCTGTTCCTACATCAGGTGATTTCAATCCAGGAGCCCTTGAATGAACTCAACAAAACCTGCTGAATCAATGGTTCAGTCTAGTTTTCTGTCAGGAAGTTGTAGTGGAGGTGGAAGCAAGTTCAGGCAGTTAAAAACTGCCTGCACTTGCAGTTGAATGTTGAATAAAACTTCCACTCTAAGAACTGAGGGCATATATGAAAACTGATCCAAAAAAACTGTATAATAATAATAATAATAAATACAAAACTACACTGTTATAAAACTACGCTGAAAAAAGCTAAGTGAATTTTGAAATGTGTACATCGGTTCCACGTGATTGAATTGCATTACATTATCACAGTTTGTTTTCATACACCCAACATAATTTGATCATGTAATTACAAAACCCTGAATAAAATTGACCCATGAGTTCTCATCCAAGCTGAGGATTGAACCCAAATGCATTGAGAGTTTGCAACATTCCCTGCTGTGTTGTTAATTTAAAATTATTTCTTCCCATCAGCCACGACATCCTCACAAGATTTTATTATGTAATTAGATCACATTAATATTATGTAGATTGATCACACTCCTTATACATAATTCAATCAAGTAATTAGAAAATATTTATAATGCACATGGTCAGGGAATAGGGAGTAGGCAGCCATTTCAGATAAGCACTGAATGTGGTGTCAGTTCACCTGTGTTATTCACTCTGTACATTGACAAATGCACACACACAGTACAGCTGACATGGCTATAGTAGTTTTTGTTTTGTTTTATTAGCTTCGCCGTTACAGTACAACACACACACACACACACACACACACACACACACACACACACACACACACACACACACAAAAAGGTATAAAAATTAACACACTTATAAAAACAAACACAGGCTGGGTGACCACAACAGCCAAAGCCAATTACTGTGGACCCATAATATTAAAAAAAAAAAAACCTAACATATAATATTCAAATTACTGGCAGCATAATACAGGGCGTGCAAGGCTACGCGCCAGGTTACATTTAAGGCATATCGATTTAAAGGTGCGAGGATTGTCACAATCATAGTTATTTAAAGCACAAAAATAGTAATTGAGCATTACATGTTTAAAAGAGCTAAGATTGTCCATATTCAAGTTCAGTTCCTCAGCAAGAGTGTTCCAAATTCTAGTAGTCCCTAACTACAAATGATTCTTGATAAGTAGATGTTTTACATTTCCGGACATTATACTTTATTACATTACTATTTGAGGACCTTGTAGGCCTAGTAAACCGAAAAGCAGGCAGAACAAAGGAAGATACATTTGTAAGACCATGAGTTATCTTTAAAAAAAAAAAAAAAAACATATCTAAATACTCATGCCAGTAGGTAATGGGAATAAGATGTAACGCTTTTAACCTATCACTACGCTTGTTGCGAGTTCAATGAGCCCGCATTGACGAGGCAAGCACGCATCTGTTTTGAACTGAGCTGCAATGTACCCAAACGACCACCAGGTAGCACTTGGGAGCACTCGCCCCAGATAGCAAAATCCTCCGGCACCCCTCTACTCGCGGGGTAGCCTATTTGCATATGAATAGCAGCGAAACCGCTACATGAATGGGTAGCCTATTGCCTGGCTTGCCTCGAATTTCCTCACTCAGTATTGGATGAGTGACTACTTTTAAACCAAAGAAATCACTCGTGATTGGTTGGCAGATGCCACTAGGCCTAGGCTATTGGTCACCCTGGGTCATCATAACCACAACCTATAGATAGATAGATAGATAGATAGATAGATAGATAGATAGATAGCTGTTGTGGTTATGATTAGCTATGATGCTGTATATTCATGTCATTGTTATCCTATCAATGACACACATTTATTGAGGAAGGAAAATTTGCAAGGAACGTTGTATCAAAAAAGAGCTTTATTTACAAAATCAGAGCAAGTACAAGACGTTAAAAAATAAACAAAATGGCAGCATTCGGTCAAAGTAGTTGCCTATACATTCTCTAGTGCAAGAGAGATGTGCAGGATACAAAACTAAACAAAAGCAAATAAGCGCCATGTTTTAGTCCTACAGCTCCGTGAAGTGCATGCTTGCGGTCTCTGAGCTGTGGGGAGCAGGCAGCATCGGACCGACATGCAGTCGTCTGTGATGGGTTGCCCTGTACTTTGGCTCTGCCTCAAGCCTTGATTGCAGCGTAGCACAGAGTTCGATGAGCTCCGGGTTACGGGACGGCGGAGGCTTAACGATCCACCCAGACACCCCATCCACCACCCCATCTTCCTCATCCTACATCAGGTCTACGGTAGCACACTGCCATACATCCAGCTCGTCCATAGCAAGGACACCTCGTCTCGCGTCAAACAGCTGTAAAAACGATCGATAAAGAGAATAAGTACTGAGCAATGCACTGCGTATGGACACAACCCATGAAAAACACTGAAAAAAAAGTCACATTGACCAAAACTGAAAAATCTTACCCTCTTTCTTCTGGAGCGACTACAAGCTGACTTCTTCATTGCTTCCGCCTGCAACGAAAGATCAGGCTGCTGGTACCTGTAGCTCCTGAGTAAGGTTTCGTAATATGTCTTGCAGGCAGCTAGAAAAACAAATGAGAGTACAATTAACAACGTAGCTGTAGGCTAAACTTAATAAGGGAAAGGAAGAAGGGAAGTGTAGACAGCAGAGAAAGGACAGTATAGGCTACCATAATATTTAGTGAAATAGTTGTTAAGTTGTTACTTACACACAATGTTGTCTTTGTCAGCATCATGAAGATTTGGATTTGTCAACAAAGCCCGCACTAAATAGTTTGTCACGGCTTCGTTATGAGGCGAAGTTAGTCTGTGAAAACAAGATGGCTACAGTTAGGATCAGGCTAGGATCTGCATCTATTAACGTATCTCATACAGAATGAAAGCATATTCTTTAAATCTTACGTAACATCTTACTAGGCTCGTATCACCTAGTGTTTGTCTCCAAGTTGTGAAGACGGCATACTGTTTCCTGTGAAAAGAACAAAACAACGTTTTTAAGTCACTTGTCCCTCATAGCTAGCTACTGGCTACTTTTAGCTTGGGCTAGCTGCTATGTTTACTTTTAGGCTATTTAGCTTAGCTAGCAGACACCGGACAAATTCTTACCGCAATCATGGGATTCTGCGCCCATCTTTTCTTCCTGGAGTTTGCGTTTTCCCCAAAGTTACATCCCTCCAAAGCAGTCAATCTGTCTTCCACGGTGTTGAATCTGTCTTCCACGGTGTTGAATCTGTCGTCCATAGAGTTGAATCTGTCGGTTACGAACGTAGTCAGCTCTGCAATCTGACGAGACAACCCACTGAGAGCAGACAACAGTTTTCTCTCGTCGGTCTGCGGACTTCCCGACACAGGTCCATCGCGTCCAGACACAGGAGTCGACGGAGAGTAGAACGCGAGGCGCCGTCTAGCCATTGAAGATCACCAAGCAGCAAAAATCCCAGAAACCAAGAGAAAGTTCCGGAGCACATGAAAACTACGGTACCTGGTAAGCTACGGTACACCTGTTTATACTGTATGAGCCACGCCCATGACCGCCTGGTCCTGGTCCAATCACATGCGAGGTTATTGTTATACATGCTCGCATGTTTGTGATATAAACCATTTTGGATATTTTTGAATATAGAAGTATGAAGTTCCTGCTTACTGACTGAATTAAACAATTCAATTATAAGTAATTTCAAGATTCCCCTGAAATTAACACAGAGGCCACAGATTAGGCTTCTTTTAACAGCAGTTTGAGATGCATATGATTTTTTTAAACTATAGTTTCACAATCTTTTCATACTCAAATGGTCATGTTAACGATGGCCTATTCACAGTGTTCGAACTATGCCGATATTTTCGGGGGGGTCCCTTTTTTTCCCTTGGGGGGGTGCTTGCGCTTGCGCTTGTCTCAGAGAGCGGATCTCCAAACACATGAGAAGCCTATCTTACGCACATATCACGCGGACTCCACACCTCCACACACGCATCGCGTCTGAAGTCATAACTCATCAGGGGAAATCGTGTCGGCATTGGCATGTTCAAAAAACAACCTCGCGTCAACAATGATACCAATGGGAACATTACCAATGGTAACAATGGGAAAATTCTGGGGACACAAACTAGTAGAAAGGAAGTGTGTTGACACTGTCAGCACACTTCCTTTCTACTAGTTTGTGTCCCCAACCTGGCAGCAGCAGTCGTTGTCATATCGGTTTATTTTATCTTTGATGTAAACACAACACTTCGGATATGCAAATGCTTCCCGTTACACACGATTGCTATGTCAATAAACATCATTTTGCCAATATTTTAGAGATTCCCCCCCAACATTTCCCAAATCATGTTTTCAAGGGATCTCATGTCTGTTTCAGGGGATCTCGGATCCCCCGAGTACCCCCATAGTTCGAACGGTGCCTATTCACTCTGCCATGGACATATTCATGCACTGACTGTGGTCATTTGACTGGACTCATACTAAAATGGCCATGCTAATGATGGCCTATTCACTCTGACATGGACATATTCATGCACTGAGTATGGTCGTTTGAGGTGTCGGATGTGAGCATTTGCATGCATTGTAATTTATTGCATGGATATGAATTTAAATGTGTGTTTTACATTTGCATAGGATGAGTATGTGACTGAAGAGGATGAAGAGGGGGAAAGCCTTGCTGAGGAGCAGAGTGAAGCCTGTCTAGACATACAAGATGGAGAGGTGCATGGAAGTGATCAGTCCAGAAGTGAAAAACCAGAAGACTTGTTGATGAAACTTCTGGCCATGATGCTTTTGTCATGGCAATCAACCTTCAAGATTTCTGATAACGCCATCACATCGCTTCTTCTGTGCATCAAACAGTTTGTGTGGATACTTGGAAATGTTCTCTGTGTTAATTCCCTCACTGCCTTTTCCAGCAATATTCCAGCAATATACAGGTTTTGTACTGTTGCTATTATTGATAGACATATACCCTTGGCTGCTACTTTCACAGTACACTGTTGAAACACATTATTGTTGCATTTATGTCTTTGTTATTTTTAGTACTAGGAAAAGTTTTTCATTTCACTGTGTACTATGTATGGCTGAAATGACAATAAACCTTCTTGACTTGACTTGTGTGCAGCAACTCAGTTTTAAAAAGCTTACAATTCTACAATTCTTACAATTAAGTTAATACCTTTTATGGCCCTTTTCCATTACCCTTTTTCAGCTCACTTCAGCTCGCTTCAGCTCACTTCAGCTCACTTCAGCCCGACACGGCTCGCATTTCGACTACCTCAGAGCAGCACGACTCAGCTCGCTTCAGCCCTACTCAGCACCCAAAACTCGCACAGTTTTGGAGTGGGGCTGAAGCGAGCCAAACCGAGCCAAGTGGGGCTAGGGGCGTGAGGAGACACTCCCTTGTGCACTGATTGGTGAGGAGGAGTGTCCTCACATGCCCACACACGCCCCGCGAGCACGCTGGGATCTGTAAACACCGTAAACCCAGAAGAAGAAGAATTACGAATTACGAGAATTTCTGAAGCCTTATTATGCGCCTCGCCTCATCTATACGCTCTTGCCAGTATCTGTTGGCATTGTCGGTGACAACAAGCCACAGCACCAAGACCAGCAACACTAACGACTCCATGTCCTCCATGTTTATTGTTTACTATCCGGGTCGTGAGACTACCGCTTAAAAGATCACTGATGTCACTGTTTGCGCCGCTTAACGACATCACGTGACGTCCACCCACTTTCGCTAACTCCACCCAATGTGTCCACCCACTTCCAGCCAGCACGGTTCAGCGCGGTTGTAGTCGAAATGCAACTCCAACAGCCCCACTCAGCTCGACTCAGCCCAACTCAGCATGGCACGGCTCAGCCCAACTCAGCCGCGTTGGTAGTGGAAAAGCGGCATTAGTAAAATGTTACCTGGGAACTCCCCCTGCTATCCTGATTTGCATTTGTATAGCCTTCCCTAGGCTTAGGGGAAGGGGGGGTCATGGGGGACAACTGCCAAACAAGTTACACGTCCATTTCCGACAATTCACGGCAGTTTTCAGTGTTGCCTGCAAATTGCTGTAAATTGTCATAAACCTGAAATTCCACAGAAATCTACAGTCCCGTTTGCTCCCGTAAATCCCACTTTTCATGCAGTGTCATTTCTGCCGCGCATTAAGCTGGAATGCTGAGAAATTAAATGAAACGTCACTGCATGATAACTAGGCTATGTGTTTAAATTCCACTTGTGCAAAAATGCTCAGCCTTTGTCCCAACAGTTTAGTAGCCTATCTTAACTTTTGTCATTAGATGTGTAAAATAGCGTAAATTATAAACCAAGTTTCACTAGTTCGCCCTTGAGTGCTTGTACAGTAAGCATGTTTGGCATGTCAGCTGGCCTCGGTACCTGGATGCTTTCAGTGGAGATCATACGGGATGAGATCCGCTTCACACCCCCCCTACTGAGGTTTTTCACCTGACGTTACAGGGTCACGTGACGCCCCAGTGTCCGCCATTTTGAAGGTCAAGCTAGCTAATGTCAACAACATCATAGCTGGTATGTTACTGTAGCAATGTTTACGTTCAGTCATTTGGATGACTGTTAAAACCTTTCAGTCTCAAGTTTTTTCTTTACTGTATTTACTAGTTTACTGTAATTATGATCCGGCAGCTATTTACACCGGATCCAGTGTAAATAGCTGCCTGAGCGCGCTCCAGCTTGCTCCCCCTCAAATTAAGCAGCGCGCTCCAGCTTGCTCCCGGAGTGCTCCGGCCGAGGTTCCGGAGCGCGCTCCAGCTTGCTCCCCCTCAAATTAAGCAGCGCGCTCCAGCTTGCTCCCGGAGTGCTCCGGCCGAGGTTCCGGAGCGCGCTCCGGCAGCTATTTACACTGGATCCGGTGTAAATAGCTGCCGGATCATAATTACAGTAAACTAGTAAATACAGTAAAGGAAAAACTTGAGACTGAAAGGTTTTAACAGTCATCCAAATGACTGAACGTAAACATTGCTACAGTAACATACTAGCTATGATGTTGTTGACATTAGCTAGTGCTAACAGCCAGCTGCTAGTGCACTGCTACAACACAGACACCGACCCTAATAATACAGTTCTTGGTCATTGCCTGGTAACAGCAAATTTATAACGGGCCATGTCTCAACAGACTAAGAAGTTATTTCAATGACATTTAATAACATTTTGTTTATCCTGAGGACCAAAAGTAAATGAAAATGTGAACAAATCTTAGCTGTAATAAGATGGCGACCACCGGCTCCAGGGACGACCTGCTGATGTAGGCATGTTACCCAGCCTGACACAAAATATTTGTAGGTATCCAAACTCTTATACGCTTTCAGATCAATACCTGTGTATGGCGATGGGTTTTTAACGACATAGGGATACAGATCATGTGGGCCGAAATCAGGTAAAGACGAGGGCTTCATGTACTTCCGTACGTCAGTGAACAATCCTGGTGGAAGCAGGTAAACGTCGTTCTCTAAGCCTGCTAACCTCAATTTTTGCAAATACCTCTCCCTCTGCTCGCCCTGTAAATGCCCTACGTCGCTGGATAGTGAAGGTGTTTTCTGCATCTCGCTCCTTTTTCTTTTATGTTTTTCGTTTGTCGCCTTCCTCGCATTCAAACTGATTCGAGCCGTGACATCCAAAATGGCAGCCTCACATGACTTGGTCACGTGGGTGAAAAACCTCAATAGAGGAATTGCAGCTGGGTGCTCTAGTGAAATGGAGGAGAAGGGGGAGGTGGTGGGACAATTCGAGAAGCCTTCGCGCATGACAGGTGAAAGGAGCAGGAGGGATTAAATCTCCACGAAGGCAGGAGCAGGTAATGACAGCTGTCAATCACTCCGCGGGCTTCCTCCCGAACTACGTTTATACAAACAACATTTATTTTAAATACCGAAATCACGCGCAGCCACTTCTTTACCTCTCTAACTTAAATCCTGTAAGTGTGCTCGAGAATACTGTGCAGTTTAATGATCTCGTTATCAGCTGAATCGGCGTGCGCTAGAATATTAATGTTATAAATTAAGTTGGGATATTTATTAATAACTAACATAACCAGACAAACTGTCTTCACCTACAAAACAATGGCAGTGTCTGTACAAAAAATTAAGTGATGGGGCATGCCAAACAAACTGTGCAATTGCATTTTTTTTTAACAGCTGTGTGGAGGAAAGGAGGTGAGAGGAGAAATTGGCGCATCTGCTCAAGTTTGTGGCGTGCAATTATTAACTCATATGCGTTCAAGTGTCTCTGTTATTAGTTAGCAATAGAGGTAATTTGCTATCACCAAATCGCCGATTATCAACGAAAGGAGAGGGAGAGATGGCGGGCGCACATGTTTTGGCGGCCACTGACAAAGCCTACTTCAGTGTTATGCTGCCCCCATGGCTGCAAGTTGTAACTGCACCCTTACGGCAGCTTACCGCCAAGGCCCCTACCGTTCTGCGGTAGACAGGCGAGCATTCTGAACTAGCAACAAGCGTATATGTCTCTGTACATTTAAATGGTAACTTAAGAATATATTTAGTTGCACGCCTTTGAGTGCGTTCTATTCTAATGATGAGATCTATAAATTGTGGTGCCCAGATTTGGGTAGCATAACCAAAGAGAGGTCTAACTAATGTAAGGTATACAAACTTCCTAATATGAACTGACTGAATAAATCTTGTATTTCTCTTAATATAGCCCAACAGCCTATTAGCACGAGAGGTCTGCTCTAAAACTTGCTGGTTCCACATGATGTTGCTTGACACAGTTACCCCCAGATCCCTCTCGGTGGTCACTGTCTCTAAGGGATTGTTCTTAACATAGTACGATGACTTGATGGGCTTGATCTTCCTGGTGATAGTTTGATGCTTACACTTGCTCTCATTGAACATGAGGCCAGATTTGTTCGACCATGCGCCTAGGCGATCCAGATCTAATTGGAGAGCATCGACATCCCCAAGACCTTTGATTTCCCGGTAAAGCTTCATATCGTCGGCAAACATGACTACATGTCTTGAAGCACTTCCTGCTTCCTGAGTTGTTCGCACCGAGTCCTTTTTCCCGCAAGTGCCGGCGTTAATTACTAATCCTTTTTTAACTTTTTTCTACAAATAAATTTCCAGTGTCCTCTTCATTTTTATTGTACTGTCGCTTTCATTTTTGTACTTTTCACTTTCGCTTTCCTTTTTCCGTTTTTTTTCCCGTTTTTTTCTCTTTCTTTTTTCGGAAGAACGCCGAGACCGGAAGCTTTCTTTTTCTCTCCTCCTGTGTAAAGTCCACAAGCAGAGGCCATCCACATCTGATCTGCTTTAATATCAACAGATCTTCATTTAAGGTACGTGAATCTTTTCATCATGGCATACCTTCAGCCTGTTCAGTGTGCTGAGTGCAGGATGTTTAGTCATTCTTCCTCCGTCACTAGCGATAGCTCTATTAGCTTTACTTGTGATAAGTGCAGATTAGTTAGCTCTCTGACGGAGAAGATTACAGTGCTAGAAGCGCGTGTCCAGGCTTTAGAGCAGGTTAGTGAGCGTAAGAACAGTGTAGTTTCTGTTAGGGAAAGTCTGGACGCCCTAGGTGGAGTTAGCAATCCCCCAACTCCGGCATTAGAGCCCTTACAGCGGGGCGAATGGGTGACGGCTCGGCGGCATAAGCGTAGAGCCAAAGCTACCGCTGAGGCTCGCCCACGGGAGCACCACTCCTCTCTGCGTCACGTGTCGAACAGGTTTGCTCTCCTTAGTGATGCACCCACTGAGAAACCTGAAAGAGCTCTGGTTATAGGGGACTCTATCATACGGCACGTGAAATTAGCTCAGCCTTTAGGGGCACCAGCAGCTTTAGTCAGGTGTATACCGGGAGCCAGGGCGCCGGACATAGCAGGTAATCTTAGGGTCCTAGGCAAGCACAGGTTCTCAAAGATAGTTATCCATGCAGGAGCTAATGATATACGCCTTCGTCAGTCTGAGGTTACTAAGAGTAACTTTGTAGAGGTGTTTAAATTAGCGAAGGCGATGTCCGATGCTGTAGTATGCTCTGGCCCCATCCCAATGCGGCGTGGCGATGTAGCTTACAGCAGGTTATGGTCGCTGAACTGCTGGCTGTCCAGGTGGTGCTCTGAAAACAGTGTGGGCTTTATAGATAATTGGGCTAATTTTGAGGGCACTGCTGGCCTGTTAGGGCGGGACGGTATCCATCCCACTCGGGAAGGTGCTGCTCTCATTTCCTGCAGCATAGGTCATAGTCTCAGAACAGGCCTAGTTAATTTCTGACAATCCAGAGCCAAGGCCAGGGAGCAGATGAACAGGCTAAACTGACTGTCTGCTAGCTGCACAGAGTCGTCACTCAGGGCCCACTACATCGAGACTGTGTCTGTTCCCCGAGCTCAACAAAAAGGTAGAAATTTTCAGAGAGTTTGTTCCAGTAACCTAATCAATATAAAATTAGATCATACTGACTGTACAGCTGCTGCCAGCACCTTTGATCTAAAGGTGGGGCTATTAAATATTAGATCTCTTACATCTAAAGCGCTAATGGTTAATGAACTCATTACTGATCAGGAGTTTAATGTACTGTGTTTAACAGAAACATGGATTAAGCCAAATGAATATATAGCATTAAATGAAGCGAGTCCTCCTGGATACAGTTATATACACCAGCCTCGTCTAACTGGCAGAGGAGGAGGCGTCGCGGTTATTTATAACGATTATCTAGGTGTAACACACAAACCTGGTTATAAATTTAATACATTTGAAGTACTTCATACTCATATAATGTATGTAGCCTCGAAAAATAAGTCTACCCAGTTAATTCCATTGCTTATTATTTACAGGCCCCCGGGGCCATATTCTGAGTTTCTTTCTGAATTTGCAGATTTTATCTCAGATCTGGTTATTTCCTTAGACAAAGCTTTAGTTGTCGGAGATTTTAATATTCACTTCGATAACCCAGAAGACCCTTTAAAAACAGCGTTTGTGTCCATCTTAGATTCAGTCGGGATTAAGCAGAATGTCATAGGACCGACCCATAATGGTGGTCACACCCTTGATCTAATACTAACATTCAGATTAAACGTAGACAATATAGTCATACTTCCACAGTATGAAGTTATCTCAGATCATTGTCTCATCTCATTCAAAATATGTCTGAGTAAAAATATATGCACCTCACCACGCTACTGTATTAAACGTACTTTCACATCAACTACTGCACAGAGCTTTATAAATGATCTCCCAGAGCTGTCAACTTTGATTGGGTCACTGTCAGCCCCTGTAGAACTTGATCAGGCAACTGAATTCTTAGAGTCAACATTCCGCCATACTTTAGATAATGTAGCTCCTCTAAAAAGGAAAATGGTCAGAGACAAAAAATTAGCACCCTGGTATAATGATGACACTCGCACATTAAAACAGACCACTCGAAAATTGGAACGTAAATGGCGTCAAACAAAATTGGTAATGTTCAAATTAGCTTGGAAGGAGAGCTTCCTGAAGTATAGAAAAGCTCTTAGTGCTGCGAGATCAACATATTTCTCCTCCCTAATAGAAGATAACAAAAATAATCCTAGATTCCTATTTAATACTGTAGCAAAATTAACCAGGAATAAGTCCACTATCAACACATGCACACCTGCAGTATGTAGTAGCAACGACTTCATGAATTTTTTTAATGACAAAATTGAGAATATCCGACAAAAAATTCAAACTACTAATTTAAGGTTAGACAATGAAAGTGACCTTGTAGTTAACAATATAACTGTATCAGATCATCAGTTAGAATGTTTTACTCCCCTAAAAGAAACTGAATTACTTTCATTAATCTCTACATCAAAAGCCTCAACTTGTGTACTAGATCCCTTACCGACACATCCATTCAAACAGATAATGCCTGGAGTAATTGAACCGCTTCTAAAAAATAATAAATTCTTCTCTTATGATTGGCTATGTACCCAAATCCTTTAAACTAGCAGTTATCAAACCCCTGATTAAAAAACCTGACCTTGATCTCTGTCAGCTGTCCAATTATCGGCCAATATCAAACCTCCCCTTTATCTCCAAGATCCTTGAAAAAGCTGTGGCACAGCAGTTATGCTCATATTTACATAGGAACAACATCCATGAAATGTATCAGTCAGGATTTAGACCTCATCATAGCACAGAGACAGCACTGGTTAAAGTAGTGAACGACCTACTGTTGGCGTCTGATCAGGGCTGTGTCTCGCTACTTGTGTTGCTTGACCTTAGTGCAGCATTTGATACCATTGATCATTCCATTCTTCTGGATAGACTAGAAAATGTTGTGGGAGTTAAGGGAATGGCCCTCTCCTGGCTCAGGTCTTATCTAACTGATCGTTATCAGTATGTTGATATAAATGGTGATATTTCTAGACATACCGAGGTAAAGTTTGGTGTTCCACAAGGTTCTGTCTTGGGTCCACTGCTTTTTTCTCTATATATGTTACCTCTGGGCGATATTATTCGTAAACATTTTATTAGTTTCCACTGTTATGCTGATGACACACAGTTGTATGTCTCTGCAAAACCTGATGAGAGACACCAGCTTAATAGAACTGAGGAATGTGTTAAGGACATTAGACACTGGATGCTTATTAATTTCCTTCTGCTTAACTCTGACAAGACTGAAGTACTTGTACTAGGACCACATACAGCTAGAAGTAAGTTTTCTGATTACACAGTAACTCTGGATGGCCTTTCTGTTTCTTCACGTGCAGCAGTAAAAGACCTCGGAGTGATTATTGACCCCAGTCTTTCATTCGAAACTCACATTGATAACATCACCCAGATAGCTTTCTTTCATCTCAGAAATATTGCAAAGATAAGAAATTTAATGTCATTGCATGATGCAGAAAAACTAGTCCATGCTTTCGTTACCTCCAGGTTGGATTATTGTAATGCCTTACTGTCTGGATGTTCCAATAAGTGCATAAACAAGCTCCAGTTAGTTCAAAATGCAGCAGCAAGAGTCCTTACTAGAACTAGAAAATATGACCACATCACGCCTGTCTTATCCACACTGCATTGGCTCCCAATCAAATTTCGTATTGATTATAAAATACTACTATTGACCTTTAAAGCACTAAATGGTCTCGCACCACAGTACCTGAGTGAACTTCTGCTCCTCTATGACCCGCCACGCCTACTTAGATCAAAAGGTGCAGGCTATCTGCTGGTACCTCGTATAGTGAAGGCTACATCAGGGGGCAGAGCCTTTTCTTACAAAGCCCCACAGTTATGGAACAGCCTTCCAAGTAATGTTCGGGAATCAGACACAGTCTCAGCATTTAAGTCTAGGCTGAAAACATATCTGTTTAGTCAAGCCTTTTGTTAATGGTGTTTATGAGGTAAAGGAGTAGATCTGGAGGGTCCTCAGACATAGAGTGTTTTGGTAAACTGGGATGTATGGATGCTGTCAGTCCCCACTCGCTTGCTCACTCGAGTTTGTTGACGGTGTAGTGGCTGGCTGCTTTATGTCCCGGGGCTCCCTCATGCCTGTGTTACCTTCTGGCTCTCTCCTTTTAGTTATGCTGTCATAGTTAGTTGCCGGAGTCCCTGCTTGTACTCGGTGCAATATGTATACTGTTCCTATTTATTCAGGTGACATTGGGCATACCTAACCACCTGTGTTTTCTTTCCCTCCCCCCCACCCCAAATCTGTCAACAGGAAATCTTTTGGTGGAGAGGGTGGAGACCTCAACTGGCTATCGTAGCCTGCAGGGAATCGGCCGTCAGACATTCTGTCGCATGTCCCAGACCCGGTGAAATGTAACTGAATTGTCTTGGCCAGCCCTAAGGGTCCCATCTGCATCTCATCATTGCTGAGGAGTGTGCTCCCATCACCCAATCAAGCATCCAGCCAGAGCAGGTCATGATATCTCATCTCATCTCATTATCTCTAGCCGCTTTATCCTGTTCTACAGGGTCGCAGGCAAGCTGGAGCCTATCCCAGCTGACTACGGGCGAAAGGCGGGGTACACCCTGGACAAGTCGCCAGGTCATCACAGGGCTGACACATAGACACAGACAACCATTCACACCTACGGTCAATTTAGAGTCACCAGTTAACCTAACCTGCATGTCTTTGGACTGTGGGGGAAACCGGAGCACCCGGAGGAAACCCACGCGGACACGGGGAGAACATGCAAACTCCACACAGAAAGGCCCTCGCCGGCCCCGGGGCTCGAACCCAGGACCTTCTTGCTGTGAGGCGACAGCGCTAACCACTACACCACCGTGCTGCCCAGGTCATGATATATTTTACCATATTAACATGCCATTGTTGTGTGTTATGCCTGATGTAAAGACTCTCGTCTCTGCGAGCCTACCACACAGATAATACTTGTCATTTTTAGGGCATACCAAACAACCTGTGTTTTCTTTCTCTCTCTCTCTCTCCCCCCCCCCCAATCTGTCCCTCTGAGTCACATCTTGATCCTGGGATTGAGATGCTGGCCTCTTCTGCCCCTCAGCCCTGCTTGATCCATCCTGGTGCCCTGTGTCTGGTCGGAGTTTTATCGCACCGCTCCTGTGAAGGACGGCCCCATGAGGACAGTTGAGGGTTATACCTGTTAAAACTGTTAATATTATAGTCAGGATGTCTGTTGTTGCCCAAATGAGGATGGGTTCCCTTTTGAGTCTGGTTCCTCTCGAGGTTTCTTCCTCATGTCGTCTGAGGGAGTTTTTCCTTGCCACCGTCGCCACAGGCTTGCTCATTGGGGATAGATTAGGGATAAAATTAGCTCATGTTTTAAGTCGTTCAAATTCTGTAAAGCTGCTTTGCGACAATGTTTATTGTTAAAAGCGCTATACAAATAAACTTGATTTGATTTGATTTGATTTGATTTGTTGTAACTGCATCTGGAAGATCATTTACGTAAATCAGAAACAGAGCCGGGCCTAGAATAGAACCCTGAGGCACTCCAGAAGAGACTTGAAGAGGATCTGACGTGGCACCAAGCACAGTAACATGCTGACAACAGTCGGACAGGTAAGATTGAAACCACTGAAAAAGACTTCCACCAAACCCGAACTGGCATAGCTTGAGCAGCAGACGGCAATGACAGACCTTATCGAATGCCTTCAACATATCCATATATACACAACATCAATCTGCCTCCCATTATCCAGCATTGAGCCAATGTGGTCAAGCACTTCTAAAAGGTTAGAAGTGCAAGATTTACCCTTTATAAACCCATGTTGGCATTACTTGATGACCTCGTGCAGATGGTCCTTAAAGCTGTTAAGCACACATCTCTCCAACACTTTAGAAACCAATGACAGCAAGGATATTGGGCGATAGTTTTCAACCTGCTCAGCCTCACCTCTCTTGAACACTGGAACCACGTTAGCCTCTTTCCATTCCTGTGGAATGGTCCAGATCCCAGAGACTTATTAAACAGCTTACAAAGAGATGGCGCAATCTCAGTAGCTGTTTCCCTAAGCAGTCTAGCTGGAATGCCGTCTGGCCCTGTAGCTTTGGTAACATCGAGACTCTTTAATATTAACTGCACTTTGCTGGTTGTAAGACTTAACTCAGACATAATGGAACGTCCTGGTGGAACTGGATAGTCATCTGACTGGTTCTCATGAGTAAAGACAGATGCAAAATATGAATTAAACAGGTTAGCAATTCCTCTCGGGTCCTCAGCTGTTAGTCTGGATGACTGTTGTAGACCGAGGTCATTGATTGTATTTGACCCAGCTGGTGCAGAAACAAAATTTGGGAGAGTGTGAGATTTGGAGCTGTGCTTCAAGATAGACCAAAGATGCTTAGGATTAGCAATACTGTTTGACTCGAGAGAAGCAAAAACTGTTCACGACACTCTCAGAGTATGCGCTTTATCTCAGATCGTAGTACCCTGAACTTCTCCTTGAGGTAATTTGTAGGTGACTTCTTCAGCTTTTGCCTAACAGAATTCTTCTTTCTGATCAAGTTCAGAATAGTTCGATTGATCCACGGCACAGGATTATGACCCTTAAGCGTCTTAGATGGAATGAAATCAGACACAGCAGCAAGGAAAGCGTCTTTCCACTGCTTCCAGTCAGAATTTATATCATCATTGTTTATATATGAAGAAAGATTAATTGCTAACAATGCTGCGCGAAGACCTTCAAAATCGGCCTTATCGTAGTCAAAAATAGATCTATGAACTTTAGCAGGCGCCATTAAAAAGGCCTTGTATTCAAAGAGAACTGTGCAATGATCTGTGAAGAGCCCTGATTGTTCTACAGACAAGGCATCACTCACAATGATGTGTTCAGGAGCACTCGTGATAACTAGGTTGAGAATACTTTTGCCGCGCGTAGGATTGCGGTTAAGCTGTATCAAGGAATAATCATTTAGCGCATCTACAAACAATAACTCGTTTTTACCAGTAGCACAATCAGGAGCCTCCCAAGGAATTGACCCAAGGTTCAAGTCACCGCATATAATTATGTTGTCGAATTTACTGCAAACAGAGTTCAAAAAGTCATCAAATAAAATAGCCCAGCTTACATCTGAGTCTGGTGGACAGTAACAGGAACAGAAAAGTAATTTCTGATCTGTAACCATAGTAATCACTGAGTAGCCTATTTCGAGATCTTGTAATTCCGCTGGAAGTAGAAAATTTGGAATAGATTTAAACACTCTGTTTTTCACAGCAATTAACACTCCACCAGCACGTTTATCAACCCGGTCCTTTCTGTAGATGGTATAGCCATTATTAAGGATTTCATAGTTGTCAATGGTGGCGTTTAGCCATGCCTCATTCACGCAGACGGCATCCGCGTCCTCTAGGTAAACAAGATTCTGGAAGCGATGAAGATTATACTTAACTGAGTCCTGGGTCTTGTTGAAACTCTTAAGGCTTCTGGTATTTGAGACCATGCACTTAAAACTAGAATGAGCTGGCTCATTTTAGTTACAACCCCAATTCCAAAAAAGTTGGGACAAAGTACAAATTGTAAATAAAAACTGAATGCAATGATGTGGAAGTTTCAAAATTCCATATTTTATTCAGAATAGAACATAGATGACATATCAAATGTTTAAACTGAGAAAATGTATCATTTAAAGAGAAAAATTAGGTGATTTTAAATTTCATGACAACAACACATCTCAAAAAAGTTGTGACAAGGCCATGTTTACCACTGTGAGACATCCCCTTTTCTCTTTACAACAGTCTGTAAACATCTGGGGACTGAGGAGACAAGTTGCTCAAGCTTAGGGATAGGAATGTTAACCCATTCTTGTCTAATGGAGGATTCTAGTTGCTCAACTGTCTTAGGTCTTTTTTGTCATATCTTCCGTTTTATGATGCACCAAATGTTTTCTATGGGTGAAAGATCTGGACTGCAGGCTGGCCAGTTCAGCACCCGGACCCTTCTTCTATGCAGCCATGATGCTGTAATCGATGCAGTGTGTGGTTTGGCATTGTCATGTTGCAAAATGCAAGGTCTTCCCTGAAAGAGACGTCGTCTGGATGGGAGCATATGTTGCTCTAGAACCTGGATATACCTTTCAGCATTGATGGTGTCTTTCCAGACATGTAAGCTGCCCATGCCACACGCACTAATGCAACCCCATAACATCAGAGATGCAGGCTTCTGAACTGAGCGCTGATAACAACTTGGGTCGTTCTTCTCCTCTTTAGTCCGAATGACACGGCGTCCCTGATTTCCATAAAGAACTTCAAATTTTGATTCGTCTGACCACAGAACAGTTTTCCACTTTGCCACAGTCCATTTTAAATGAGCCTTGGCCCAGAGAAGACGTCTGCGCTTCTGGATCATGTTTAGATGTGTCTTCTTCTTTGAACTATAGAGTTTTAGCTGGCAATGGCGGATGGCACGGTGAATTGTGTTGACAGATAATGTTCTCTGGAAATATTCCTGAGCCCATTTTGTGACTTCCAATACAGAAGCATGCCTGTATGTGATGCAGTGCCGTCTAAGAGCCCGAAGATCACAGGCACCCAGTATGGTTTTCCGGCCTTGACCCTTACGCACAGAGGTTCTTCCAGATTCTCTGAATCTTTTGATGATATTATGCACTGTAGATGATGATATGTTCAAACTCTTTGCAATTTTACACTGTCAAACTCCTTTCTGATATTGCTCCACTATTTGTCGGTGCAGAATTAGGGGGATTGGTGATCCTCTTCCCATCTTTACTTCTGAGAGCTGCTGCCACTCCAAGATGCTCTTTTTATACCCAGTCATGTTAATGACCGATTGCCAATTGACCTAATGAGTTGCAATTTGGTCCTCCAGCTGTTCCTTTTTTGTACCGTTAACTTTTCCAGCCTCTTATTGCCCCTGTCCCAACTTTTCTGAGATGTGTTGCTGTCATGAAATTTCAAATGAGCCAATATTTGGCATGTGTTAGGGTTTTGCTGGGATTCGAACCTGGGTCGCTGGTGTGATAATCCAGCAAACCCCCACTAGGCCACCAGGGGGATGACTCAAGTGCAGAGGCATGAGGCCAAAGTAAAGTATCAAAAAAACAGTTTAGTTACACTATATTCAATTCAATGGAAAAAAAAGAAAATCCAAAAGCTCAGAAGATAAACCAAAATAAAAATATCCAAAGGTTAAATGTCCAAAAACAAAAGGAAAGGCAAAATGCTGAACGCTCAGAAGATCAAAAAGGTACAAAGTCCAAAGAAAGCAAAAAATATCAAAAACACAAGGGCACAGGCAAGATACGTGAGACAGAGGAAACTAGCACAAGACAGCATAGCATAAAGACTCCGTGACAAGGGAACAAACAGAGGGGTATTTATACACAAAACAATTAAGGAACAGGGCAGGGCAGGAAACAGGCAATCAAGACAAACACAAAACACAGTGGCAGCCTCTAGAGGCCAAAACAAACATGACAAGATAAACATAACAGCGGCCTCTAGAGGCCAAAACAGTCCCAGTCCTAACAGCATGAAATTTCAAAATGTCTCACTTTCGACATTTGATATGTTGTCTATGTTCTATTGTGAATACAATATCAGTTTTTCAGATTTGTAAATTATTGCATTCCATTTTTATTTACAATTTGTACTTTGTCCCAACTTTTTTGGAATTGGGGTTGTACATGGCCATCCGGTCCCAAAGACTGATGTGTTTAAATATAAACCCACAACTGAAAGCTTTGTTTGGTGGCACGAGAAAGACTATCTTGTCGTCTACACACAGAAAACAGTGGATATGGTGTGTGAAACCCAAACCATTTACCAGTTGTCATAAAATAATCAGGGGTAGGTTTCCTGATAACATTACCTTTTAGGGCTAAAGAACAAGTTGAGAGACTCTCTTAAGCAATGAATGTTGTCTCTGTACATGGTTTTCCTAAACTCACTCATCAGAAGGAGTCTTAAGAGCAACATTATGAAGAGCTTCTTTGCAGTGCACGTCCCTGATATAGGCATTAGTAGTTGCTAAATCCAGTCGATGAGGTCGCATGGTGTTCATTTTTTTATAAAAAAAACAATGAAATATAAAGTGTTTAAAATATGTTAATATATTGTATCATCATTAAGCATTACATATATAATGTGGAAATTAATAATTGAAACTATTCAACACTTTTGGGCAATAGTATTTTTTTTTATTCCAAGCGTGTTTTTAATTAAATGCGCACACACAGAGAATCTTAGAGGTGCAGAAATGTGTCTCATTCATGAAACTAAATGAGATAATCACTTGTCTACTGGAGTTAAATTTGATTAAAACGTGGCGATATAATTGTGACATTAAGATATCCATACATAATTCCATAACAAATTGAAATATATTCATAATGTTTTTTGTACATTTATTTAATAATTAACTTGATGTACTTGCAATGAACAAGAAAAATAATTTAACACCGGGCGGCACAGTGGTGTAGTGGTTAGCGCTGTCACCTCACAGCAAGAAGGTCCGGGTTCGTGGCCGGCGAGGGCCTTTCTGTGCGGAGTTTGTGTGTTCTCCCTGTGTCTGCGTGGGTTTGCTCCGGTTTCCCCCCCAGTCCAAAGACATGCAGGGTAGATTAACTGGTGACTCTAAATTGACTGTCAGTGTGAATGCGAGTGTGAATGGTTGTCTGTGTCTATGTGCCAGCCCTGTGGTGACCTGGTGACTTGTTCAGGGTGTACCCTGTCTTTTGCCCGTAGTCAGCTGGGATAGGCTCCAGCTTGCCTGCGACCCTGTAGAACAGGATAAAGTGGCTAGAGATAATGAGATGAGAATTTAACACCAGCAGCAGATTCAAGACCAGTCTTCACCCATTTAACTGACTGTGAAAGTCCCTCAGAGGCGCATGCGCCTTTTGTGTATTTGACTGCAAGCAAGACGTGCTTTGTTTTGAAAGAGTAGCCCAGGTTCCTTATGAATTCAGAGCAAACTAAAGGACTACTTTGGCTATGATGTTGTTTGGGAAAATCACGTTACTTTGATGATGGATCTTAAGAGGCAATTAAAGACACTCTTAGCCTTAAGAGGTGTTTGGGCAACCCACCCTAGAGCTTTCGGCAAATAAGCTCTTACAGATATTTTCTGTAAAAAATTTCTGTGCAAGCATTTGCTTTTGCTCTATCATGCTGTTGTAGACAGCACACTGTACTATAGCATCTCAGCATGGGTTTGCAAGCTGACTGACTGTCCATATGAAGGCTCAGAGTTGTGAAAATTATTAGTCTATATCCTCCACAGATGAGTTCATGCCAGTGACACACTATATTTGAATGTTTTACTGTATTCAATGTTATTATTCTGAAATTCTGAATGGGTACTGTAATGTACCCACCGCAACACGCGAGAGCCAGGTGAGAGGTTCTATAGAGGCCCCAGCAACAGTACAGGTGGGGGAGGTCCCAGGTCCCAACTCCTGGGTATGGCTTTAAATTGCAACCGGTAGTGAGTCTCAGGTCCGGGAGGACTTAAGTATTGGGGAAAGTGGAGTTACCCCTTAATCACCATTGCTCCCAGGTTTGCTCTGACCCAGAGTAGTAGCACCTTCCTGGGTTCCAACTATGGGTTTAATAGTACATCACCAATAAGGTGCTGGCAGCAGGGCGCTTTTCAGTGAAATGTGGTAGATGAACCCAACAGGGTCAGTGGCACCAGATGGCATCCAGAAGAGCCACTCAAATGGCCAACAGATGGCATCACTCAGCAAGTCAGTTGTCACTGCAGGGCAACTTCCATACCTGTCAGGTCTGTGGCACTTTTGTGCACTACTTGGCATCAGGTCTGGCAGTCCAGAGAGATAACACAATGGAGGCATGACATTGTTTGTCTTACCTTACTGTGCAAGGTGCTTTGTTAGGAGAGGAGAATAGTATGCGTGAGCTCACGAGGCAAGACATTCCGTGGCGTCTCGGCCAGGCTGTTCGTGCCACTGGTGCGGGCAACTCTGTCGCTCTGGTGCAGGCCTTGAAGCCCATCTGTGTTTCTATGCATCCTAATGAAGCAGTCATCATTGCTAGCGATGGACATCTGACAACGATGATGACAGGTGTAACCCAGGTTAAAAATGTATATTAAAAAGAACAGTTGAATACATGTAAAAAAATTAAAAAAAATAAAACATCTGTATAAGGGGTTAAATTCATATTAAAAACCCAATTCATGATATAGTCATATATTATTAATGTTAAAGATTTAAAACTGATACAGGTATTTGTCTAAAAAGCAACTGAATTGCGAAAAGAGATTAATAATAAATAAATAGGAAGTTTATTTTGAAGGAGATAGGTTAGAGACGTGCTCTCAGCCAATCGGGAAGAAGCTCAGTCTGTTAACCTGCTCAGAGCAGAGTTCATGTCCCCCTCGAGCTTCTGGGAGAAAGAGAGCAATCCTCGTGTCGAGCACGATACCTACCTCCGTGGAGATATTAAAAATAAAAGTTGTTAAAACTGACTGGAAACTCATTGAAATCATTCCGTGTGGAGCCCTGGACCTGTGAGAGTGCAGTTGAAGAGACTTGACGTCTCCCACGCGAAGGAAAATGCATCGGTCAGGGTTTTTTTTGTTGGACCTCATTGAACCTTTCACCTGCTTGGATGTTGGAGCTTGGATCGAGACGTTGATGGCGAGCTACAGCCCAGAGGAGAACTAGAGATACGGCGCCTACAGAGAATTGAGAGCCCGAACTTCGACACTTCATTACACACACATACACCACCAATTGCGCGGTAGGACAAACTCTCGCCACGTCCTCAGTGGACTGAATAGAACTGAAATTAAAATGTGTGAAGTGACTGAAAACAAGGGGGAACTTTTTACTTTAAAATCACAGCTGTGAATCTTCTTTTTTTTTTTTACATTTTTTATTTTTCCTACTTACCCGGGTAAGATTTATGTCGAAGTGTACATGTATATGTGTTGACTCATCCTTCCCATCTTTGAATTAAAAGGGAAGCATTTGTTTTCTCAAAGAGAATACAACTGTGTCTGAGTCATTCCTGGTGCATTGTTTGGTTAATCCTTGGCTCCGTAGTTGGACATAGAACTTCTGATTCCCTTGGTCATTAGTAATCATTACATACAGTAATCTATTCCCGTTTCCCATCTCTAAAGGATTACACAATATTTTTTCCTTTTTATAAACCAGTGGCATTGTTAGGCCCCATCACACATGGTATTTTGAGCCTAGCCCTGGGTATTTTTGTCCGAAAAAGTAACTTCTTTAATTATCACAGATGATTTGTGTTGTTATAGACTAAAACATTAAAATTGCAAATTATATTAATTTGCTTAATTTTTAGCATGATCTTTGCACAAAATATGAAAAAGAAACAGCAAAAGGTTTGTCTTTTTATTGCTCTGACAAGACTGTCCTTTTTTGATGGACTTTTCTCCCAGAGGCTTGGTTGGTGGTTAGAACATACTCTTTCAACTATTAGGTTTAATGGTAAAAAAATAAATAAAATAAATCCTGGTTTGTTCTTTCAAATAAAGTCGCTAAAGTTTTCTAAACTGACATCAAAGTTAACTGGTGACCATCATCACTGATGCATCTTCTATCCTGTTTGTAGGCTATAGTGTTTGCACTCACTAGTATACGTGGGTGAATCTGTGCACATATGTGCAGTCCATGGGGCGGCTAGAAACCTTCGCAGCTCCCAAGTCGTGCGCTGCTGGCACACAAAGCCACCTGTGTCAGTGCAAAGCTGAGAGCACAAGCAGCTGATTGCACACATGTTTCTAAATGGAGGCCTCTCCTCACCATATAATGGCCAGTCTGTAAGGAAAATGCAGACCTCCTTGCAGTCCGCTATTAGCCTGCATATGGAACTCTGAGCAAAAGCAGGAGACTAGCCTGCCTGTTATTATGCTGTAAAAATCATGATATGCAGGGAAATATATTTAGCCTATACATTTTTATTTTAAATTAATTTTGTTGATATCATTTGAAATATCAACAGTACATGTATTCTGGGGCGGCATGGTGGTGTAGTGGTTAGCGCTGTCGCCTCACAGCAAGAAGGTCCAGGTTCGAGCCCCGTGGCTGGCGAGGGCCTTTCTGTGCGGAGTTTGCATGTTCTCCCTGTGTCCGCATGGGTTTCCTCCGGGTGCTCTGGTTTCCCCCACAGTCCAAAGACATGCAGGTTAGGTTAACTGGTGACTCTAAATTGACCGTAGGTGTGAATGTGAGTGTGAATGGTTGTCTGTGTCTATGTGTCAGCCCTGTGATGACCTGGCGACTTGTCCAGGGTGTACCCCGCCTTTCACCCGTAGTCAGCTGGGATAGGCTCCAGCTTGCCTGCGACCCTGTAGAACAGGATAAAGCGACTAGAGATAATGAGATGAGATGAGAGATGAGATGAGATAATGAGATGAGATGACATGTATTCTGACGTGTTCAACTTATACATTGAACATCAGTGCTTATACAGTACATGTCACATACTGAACAGATATTTTAGATATAATGAAAGGTTAATATATTTTCTTTCAACTAGCTACGTGAAAAGCTTTGTTTAATGCACAGGGCTGCAATGGAGGCAGTGACATTGAGTATTTCAGATAAAGCCTTTGCAGAACTGTCCTTGGTCCTGAAAACACGAGACTCGAACCTTGCTATTTTAGTGAAGATTACAAGCCGACAGTGAACAGACGTGGGAGTGTCACGTGACTGCATAATGGTCATCTTCTCCCTTTCTTTTTCTCTAAAACGCCAGGGCTGCTCTATGCAGCATAATAACACGCATGGTCGCATCAAATCATGGGTTAATATATTTGGGTGATAAGAGTCAAATCATAAATCCATCGAAATAACCATCAGACAACACTGTCCAGAGAAAACCCGAGTGAGGATTATCCACGCATCATCTACTCATGAATTCCTGGGTTTGCGTCCATTTTTAATGTCGCTGCAAAACCCAAAAACTCTTCCTATGCGTATAGACATAAGTAACCCATGATTTTTCTTTTAATATAGCACTAATGTTAAAAAAAGAAAGAAAAAAAGAAAGGTGATGTCTGAATACTGTGAACAGGACCATCCAGCCTTTGAGCTCATCACGTAGCAGCCTGTTTATAATTCACAGAAACAGCTGGCCTATCGAGCTTTCATGTTTAATGAGAAAACACACTATCAGCCTCAATTTCTCCCAAACACCATATTAGTATTGGGTCTATTTGCATAATAGATTATTTCGGTTATGTCTTTGTGGCGGTGTTAGTGGAGAAATATCCTATTTATATTTATCGCACTTGCTATATTAGAAAATGAAGAGGCTGTGTGGGCATGAGTGATGATTCTCATTGAATCTTGTTTAAATAGCCTAATTAATCTGCTTAAACATGAATTAAAGCAAATGCTTGTTATTACAGAAATATGCTGAAACAATTATATCAAATCATTTATTGTATAAATCTGTGATCTTGTTCAGTTTCCTCCAAGAGTGTGATGAATTAGCCTATGGTTGATGACTGTCCCTTGTCAAAATGTTTTTTAGAATTCTATAGAAACTCTATAGAAAATCCTATATAAACCCCTCTTTCTATACAATCTCTATAGAACGCTATAGAACTAATACTCTATAGAAAATAGTTTCAATAGAAGTTGTATAGAAATAGTATAAATTCTATAGAAGTTGTACTCTATAGAAAACAGCTTCTATAGAGTCTCAACAGAATTCTATATAAATAGTAGTCTATAGAAAACGATTTCTATAGAATTGATACAGAGTTCTATAGAAGCTGTACTTTATTAGGGCCAACAGAATTTTATAAATTTCATAATGGTTATTTCCATAAAAACACAATTTGGTGGATTTTAAAGACCCTACAGAAATTCCAGTCTGAGACAAAAGGCCTTGCATCCAAAGAACAACTTCAGTACTTATCTCCAGTAAAAATGTTCTTTATTTTATTTATCTCACATAATAACACTTCTGATCAACAACTCAATTGATCCAAATGTAAATTACAGTTTAAGACAATTTAATAAATGTACTTCCAAAATAAACGCTGATATACGTTATACATTAATTTTCAGTCAAGCTCAATGGCATTTGGAAGAAGTGAAACAAACGTCTTTCTTTGTATTTTCATGTAAATATACTTATTTGCTATATCAGATAAATTACATGCTATCAATTCATTAGTGAGTTCAACCTCTCTAATTTGATGCCCCTTAACTTTATATATACCTGTATTTAACTGAAACATTATTCGAGTAGATGTTAAACGTCGAAATATACAGTACAATTCTTTTTTACAGTTACATATATCATCTTCACATTCATTTTTACACACTGCAACCACTAACTGCAGGGTCCCAATCTGACCATCTCTTAAGTGAAAGCAGGAATTATTTCTTTCTTGTTTCTTATGCTTTAACTGTTCAGATACGAAATATAAACCATTCTGAAGAACTAATCGTGGGTATGCCTGGACAGTTCTATCTTTTAATGTTACACCAATATTATTCAATGAACATAGCTGTTCAAAGTTGAGGGCAAGTCTGACAGGCAGGCCTAAAATACATACAGTCTCATTATATGCCTCTTTAATACCCTTAGCAAAACCATACACATTTTTTTGGAAAAAGCTTAAAAGGTTAGGGCTATTGGTAAAGGCCCCAATTGATAATGATGGTAATGACTTAATCAACATAAACTTTTCTGATATCTGCTTATGCACACAAGTTGTGCCATGAAACATTTTTGTGAGCTCTCAAAAGGAAAAGTTGAATACACCCAGAGCTGTCCCCAGTTTTTCACACAATCCATTACATGGAGCAACTGATGGACATTGTAAGTCATACACTCTTTTCCATAAAGCTGTTGAAATTTAACTACAAAATCTATGAG
Source organism: Neoarius graeffei (assembly GCF_027579695.1). Taxonomy (NCBI): domain Eukaryota; kingdom Metazoa; phylum Chordata; class Actinopteri; order Siluriformes; family Ariidae; genus Neoarius; species Neoarius graeffei. Next base: position 22,658,881 of record NC_083592.1, on the reverse strand, counting down.
TAATGATTCACATAGGTGAAAAGATTCATCATCTAGTTTGTCTGCAAGCAACAAATGCATAGCTGTTACAAGTGTCATCCAATGATCATGGTATTGTTTACCTAGGAACCCAACTGTCACAACACAGGAATAATGGAGAAGCCATGCCCTCCATTCACTAGCTTTCCAACTTTTTCTGTGTTGCAAGGCACCAGGAATACATGTGATTTCCTTTGGTGGTCTTATACATTGAAGGCGGTCACTAAGGTGTTTTATGGAGTTACCAATGTAGAAATTTTTGGCATGATTTGAACTGTCAAGCCATAGACCTGCTACCTGGCGTGCAACACCCAAACATACAGAATGCATATAGTCAACAACAAAATTGTTTACAATGTCAAAATACATTAAAAGAAACAAGATTGATGGACCTTTGACACCCATACAAGGTTTGTCCTGCTGAACAGCTGTTCTCGCATGTTCTATGTGAGAAGTTTTATTCCTCTTAACTGGTAGTTGGTTCTCCATACTATAAACCCTTGCATGCCCTCTACCAACTGAAACTACTTCACCTTGTGACAAACACCAATTACACCCACACCAACCATTGAACTGTGTCACATTTTGTACAAGACAGCGAGCTACTGAGTCACAAGAGCATGTTGTTACAAACACCCTACTGGTGTGGCTGTCATTTTCTGTACCCCACTTAAAGCCAGTATCTGATAGTGTATTCATTTCAGTGACAAAAGGTTTGAGGAAGGTATTCATGTCAGGTTTAGAGTCACCAAACCATAAGCCACCAAGAAAAATGTTTTTCCTTCTTATAGCATAAGGTAACTCATTAACCATTACCTGCAATGGCCATATTGAATACCTTGATGAAACAAATACTTGAACGCCATCTGTGTTGAATGAAACAGTAATGTCATCATTCTCGAGAGGGAGTTTACGATATAATCGACCTCCATAGGAATCACAAAGTCCCCTTTTTGCCCCAATTTGTAGGTGTTTACAAATATCTTCATTCTGTAGCATAGATAACAATTGATCTTTAACATCAAATGTTATAAAATAATTGCCATTATCTATGCAGTCACTTACAGACACATTTGTGTCACAATTTTCACACCACATATCATTACTTCCAATGTAGGTTATACAAGAAGGGCAGTATGAGTGAAATCTTAGAGTTATGTCACTGTTTTTAAAGTTCTTCATAAAAAGATATTGGGAAGCAGGGAATACAGTTCCAGCTGGTAAATGTGCCTCCAAGACTGTCAGTAGGCTCTGCAGAGCTGTTCCACTCACATGATTCCTTATGATGTGTCCCATTATGAGTAGAATACTCTCTCGCCTTGTTATTTGGCACCCATCATAGAGGTTCTGATCCTGAAGATATAAAATAATATACGGTGTGAGCAAATCTGTATGTACATATTGTTTTTTGGCCATTCAGTCTGTCTACCATAATTCCTTCAAGATTTGACTTAAAATTTGTGAAGGGGTCAAATCATGCAGCGTGATATTATCATTATACAACTGGTTCACCACTACTGCAGAAGAGGAAATAAATTGTTAATTGGCCCAAATCACCACCAGCCGAGTCTTGACAAATCATTAGTTTAATTCCTACAATGAAATATCCTTAATTATGTCACTCACAAATTTTCAATCCATAGACCGGGACGACCCAATCGGAAGTCCTCAACTCATTTTACATTTTTGTACTCACCAAATCATTAAGTCTCTCAGCCAGTTCTTCATCATTATATCTTTCATATTGATCGAGTTCACCATTTTCAAGATTCTGTAAACAATAATTAATAAATTTATGAATATTATCAGACATCCAGGTTAAATATATAGAAATGAAAATAAATTAAACAGTTCACTGGATTGTAGTTTTAAGTCCACGACGTTTCAAGCGACAACATAAGAGCTACAACTCCTCAGGACAAAATTCAGCAGTTTTCGAATCACACAGACATTACAGGACATTCGTTTACATTAAAAAATGTTTCCATACTAGACAGGGAGTCACGATGGTTTGAAAGGGGAGTAAAAGAAGCAGTTTATGAAAGAGCACTTTGCCCGAAACTGAATCGGAATGGAGGTTTAAGGTTTAAATTATCTAGAACATGGGATACAGCACTGCAACATAAGATAGGATTACCCAGGACAGGTCTACGCAATCAATGACGTCATATGGATGACGCAACTGAATATTTCCAGTATCATACAAACTTTCACCTGATGAAGTGATGGATATCGCTTGAAACGTCGTGGATAAAAACTATACAATCCAGTGAACTGTTTAATTTATTTTCATTTCTAAATAATTAATAAACAACTTTAGTACGGGTATGTCTATTTTCTATTTGGGCTCTTAATATCTATTCAAAATGGGTTTAGCATCTTAAGAAGCCAATCCTCCAACTTTTTACCCTACATGTATCCTCTCCAAAAATACCAAAAGTAACAAGCTGATTTTTGTCATATTAACTTATCTCTATTTCAAGAACCATAGGAAAATGCAACTCACCTCAGGGGTCGAATGACTGGTAGAAGAGAGAGACACTTCACTTTGACTTTCACCGTCTGTCGATCCATTGCCCTCTTCACCTGCAATGAAATATTTATTATTACTCTATTATTTTGATCAGACACAAGATATCTAAATACTGGGTGGGAGAAATTGGTGAATTTCACAATCCAACTGACTCTGATTATGTTAGTGCTTACCTCTTAACACTTCATTATTTTTGGGAACAACTTCATCTCCATCTTTGACTTTATTTTCCACATCATGGACACGGTCGTGTTGGGGTAAGCCTAGAAGTTCATCATCCTGTCCAAAAGAGTACTCACTGTCGTTTGATGTCAGAGATGTTTGCGATGATACCACTGAGCCAGTCCTTTCGCTTATACCGTCATTGCAGTCAGACGAAAAACTTGTGTCCGTGAACAATGATGACTTACTACTTTCATTAGAAAGAGACGATGATGCACCATGATTACTAATACAATCACCACCGCGTCCATCATGGCCACATTCATCGGCATTTCCTGACATTTTAGCGAAATCTAAAGACTCAAAACTAGAGTGGTACCTTTTCCTTTTGCTCATTTCCTCTTCTGATTATCACTATATGAACTTCAAACTGGTTATTTCTTCGCAGTACTTATTGATTAGATACTCCTCAGTGTAGCGTGGGACATGGGATAGCGGCTGCCATCTTGGAATGCAGGACCGGAAATGCAGAAAATAAATAACTCGAATACTGATTGAGTTTGACAAATCAAGATAGCTTATAACATTAAAATAATGTCCCTCATAGATATTTGTATTTTCTATAACAATACTAGACACTTTATACACTGTTATTGTAAATAAGCACCAATCAGGACTAAGAACCACTGCTGGCTATATCCGGTTATAACTGGTTTGACCACCACGTGTGTCAATAGCTCAGGAAGGTAAAAGCGCGCATTACAAATATTCTAAAGAATCTTTTGAAAAGTGTGATAATACAGTGCCCAGTGGGAAATCAAGTGGATCCGAGAGAATGGCATCGTCTACCACAACATGGTTACTCTTACAATGGATTGAAGATCCACCACAATGGGATGTAATAGAAGTGGGAAAGTGTGGTGCCGAGTTAAAGTTAATGGCCCTTGGAAAGAAGCTTCAGTCAGCAGTCGGGAACATCTATGATGTGCCTTGGAATGGAGAGACAGCGCCAGCTAAAGTCTTGGATTTTGGTAAGAAAATAAGCCTAGCTGCACATGTCGCATTCATTATAAAATAAAAATATGTTTTTATCATAGCAATCAGGCGATAGCAAACGATTTATGAATATTATTATTAATAATAGGCCTAATGATAAAAAATTTAATTATATGATAAAATGATAGCATCCTATTTCTAGGCCTATAGTCTGTTTGACGAAACCTTGCCGGGTTGTTTTTCTGTGATAACTTCCTTATTTTTGAACCAAATTCACTCAACCAACATTTTTCTGAATCCTTAGACCTCATTGTGTTTTTAGAAATGTAACACTTTATATGAATTCAGAAGTTAAAAATTCAACTTTTATTGGAGTTTGAATGGGAGAGTGCAGTTTAACATGTTTAAGCAGAAAATGTGGGCAAAACTTGAGATGTTGAATTTCCCTTTCCTATCATTTTAGAATCTGAAACATCCCAGACTCCCAGTTCTTATACTGCTAATACGATGCAATCTCCAGATTCAGAAAAGTATTGGTTTGTAAAAATCTGTTGAGGATGAGGGCATTGAAAAAAAACAACCCGGCAAGGTCTCAGACTATAATCTAAGTAATGATGATGTCGATGATATGACCAAGAAGGGCAAGGCTCAGGGGCGTAGGCAGGATTTTTTGAGGGGGGGGGTCAAATCCAGGCCCAGGTGCAGGGAAAGAAAAAATATAGGCCTATAACTAGGCAATATCAGATATCAGAGCAAGTTTTATTATCCAAATGCAACCAATGTTTCTACATCATGGTCCATAAATGCCTAAGACCTTAAAATGACCCTACTTATATCACATTGCTGTTCTTGTTTGACTAGACAGTAGTCAGTCTAGTTAATCTCTCTAATTTTTTGAAGGGCTCATTGATTTTTTTAAATTACTTTTTGATTATTAAGTGGGGGGTTCGGACAAACCCCTTGAACCCCCCCTGCCTACGCCCCTGAGGCTGTCCATGTTGTAACGTAATATTAAATAAAAAAGCATGTAAAATTGCCTACCAGTTATGTGTTGGACATGGCTGATTTCATACATTATAATAATATTGTAGATGCTTCTATTTTGTCACCTGGTAATTGAAGAGTATTGTTCTCAAATGTTACATTACATTATGTTTTGTATCCTAGGTAAAGATAAGGCTATGGAAGCCAAGCGTACCGAACAAGTTAAGAATTACGAGGCTGCCATGGAAGTTGGTAGGAAGAATGGAAAAAGTTTGCGGTGTGCAAATAAAAGGATGGCTGATGAATTGTCAGAAAGTGAAAGCACTTCTTCAGTAAGTACATATAATAAAAAGCCATTGTCCATTTTTGTCTTTTAGTCTCTAAGGTATCAGTTGCTATATCTTTTTAAAGGGCTTAAATTGCAATCGGCTTCCGAGGAAGGCCTGTCTTCAATGTTTGCTAGATGAAAGATGCAGTGTCTGCTTAGAATCAATTATGTCAATTTATTCTGATACCATCTGTAACTGCTGCACATTTATTCCAATTTAAAAGGAAATTATTTTTTTCTGAAACAAAAATTTCTCTTGTATTTTACAGGATGCCAATGAGAAGAGAAAAGTCAAGAGAAAGAAGGTTAGTGATGAAGAAATCCTAATTTCAACATCAGCAATAGAAGACACTGACAGTTCTGAAGAAAACGGTTGCCAAGGCTGCAAAAAATTGCCAAAGCTTAAAGAAAAATACAAGTTGGCAAAAGAAAAAATAAACAGATTAGAAGCTGAGATTGAGCACTACAAGCAAGTTACAGGTTAGTTTGTGGGATTTTTAACCTCAGAAAAAATGGGCTTCTCTTCATTTCTCTTCCTATGCAAATATCGATCCCCAATTCTGAGATCTTTCTTGCTGTTTTATAGGCAGAATGCTAAAAGTATCAGTAAAAATTCATTGAAATAATGGACAAAGTCTTGTCAATTTCAAGTTAAATGCATAGGGTATGAACTGATCGTTCAAAGTGTTGATGCATTGTCTACCTCTCCTATCACACAGATGCAAGATCTCTAGTAGACAACCTTAAAATGCTCATTAGGGAAAGTAAAACAAAAGAGGTTGGCCAAGCAGAGTCACAGGTAAGACAATGGCATTCACACAAGATGCTATAACCACCTACTTGTGGATAGAAGAATTTTTGTCCATTCTGTTCAATTTGTTAGGCATAAAGCTAGGCAAGGCTTTCTATTCTTTATTTAATGGCCCTCCAACCCTACAAACACTATGAGAGAGGGATTTACATTATAAGAGCGTTTTTAGTCATGGAATAATTTTGACAAGGATTTAGCTTCTTTAGGACCCACTTATTTATTTCATTTCTCGAGCTTTGTCGTTTAGTCTCGACAGCTTCATCAAGTGGAGTCACCCGGTTTCTATCATCCTACAATCTCCTTGGTGGCAACAAAATAAAAATCATGCATAATTGGTAAAAAAGGGTATTTTTTAAGGAATGTGCCAACCTCAAATTCTCTGTAATACAGGAAAAGCATTACATCTAAAAATGTTTGTTATTCAATTTCAGAACCCAAATATAGGACTTAGGCCGATAACTGCACCGGTAACTCCTACCTCTGCAATTGAAAAAGAAGGAACGAAGGTGAGTTTAGGACTTCTACCAGCAAATATTGTCAATTTTGCCATTCATGTCACTGACTAAATTCAGCTAGGCTTGAGAACTGGCCAGGCTGCAGATTTCAGTATGGCACAGCTGTCATGTCATCATACTGACTCATTTCATATTATTTGGGAGAATACTAATTGATGTGGAAAGTGACTGGTGTCAGTGATTTTTTTTTTTTTTTGGGAGGATATATTATTTGAAATTTGATTGATACTTTTAACTATACTGTGCATGTTTATCCTTTTACAGCAATTAGATGTAAATGATGGCCTACCAGCCACCCCTGGCAGAGTCAAAGAAACCACAAAGGTATGATGAATGAAGAGGGGTTTAATCTAATTTTCTCCAGTAGTATTAATAATGCAGCAAGACTTTGAAGGTTTGATTAAGGCATTTTGAAGGGATGTTGTCATCACGTCGAAAAGGTGTATGAAACCATGGATTTTACCTATTATAATACATTTGCATATTAATCAATTTTGAATCATTGTGTCCTCAGGTTGACATTGGACGAGGTGTGCTGGTTGAGAAAACTAGCCTGATGGCTTTGTCATCAGTGAAGTCGGGTTCAACATATGCCAGAAGACTATTAAAGACCATTTTTACCGATGCAGAGCTTGTTGGGAAAAGTCTGACAGGCAGAAAATCAAATGCCTTTAAAGACCAGGATCAGAAGCCTGCCCTTGACCCAACTAAAGTGGAGGCAGTTGTTGGTAAGTGGTCTTTGTATATTCTATCAGTTGTATAATAAAGGCCAGAATTGACAGTGCATTCATGGAGCTAGTAGCCATATCTGTAAATTCCTGAATTTTTAGATGTTCATGTAGTGCACAGTATTTAAAAAGTCATTTACTCATTTTTGCACTGTTAGAATTGCTTTCTCATAGCTCAAGTGTTATTGATAATAGATTAGCAATGCATTAATTGTATTTCCTTTTTTAAATTTCAAAATCCCATTTTTTGTTTCAGATCTTGCATGCTGTAAATTTGGATGCCCTCCAGCAACTATAAAGATGTCTCTTGCCAACAAGCTAAAGGAAATAACAAAAAAGGCAGCAAACTAGCTTACATGTACTAGTAGGATAAAACTAATAAATTTCAATACTTTCAGCAAGAAGCGCTTTTGTCATACTGTACCAGGGTCTGGCATTTTGGAAGTTAAGAGTGATTTGGTAGGATGTCCTGAATTCTATGGCACCTTGCATCCTTATGTTTTCCGCCTTTGATAGCTTTTTTAGTTGCTCACTGTATTTTCATGGGTAGGTCTTCGAGTATATGCAGGTGACTTCAATAACTATAGCAATCTCTATAGAAATTGCTATAGTCTCTATAGAAATTGCTGTAGAGATTTTCACAGTACTCTATAAAGAATTCTATAGAAACTTCGTTAAATTCTGTTGACTTTCCATAGGAATTCTATAAGATTTCTATGTATAATCTCTATAACATTTCTATTAAAACTCTATAAAAAATCCTATTAAAACTCTATAAAAATCCTATTAAAATTCTATAAAAAAATCCTATTAAAACTCTATAAAATTTCTATTAAAACTCTATAAAATTTCTATTAAAACTCTATAAAATTTCTATTAAAACTCTATAAAATTTCTACAAAAAGTCTATAAAAATTCTATAAAATTTAATTTAGAAATTTTATAGAATTTTTATAGACTTTTTTTCTATAGAAATCTATAGAAAATTTTACCAAGGGGTACGCCCATTTCAGGTGTATGTGAAGATGCTACACGTCGCTTTTGCATCACTTACTTCCCCACGAAGTTCTCCAGCACGGAGCTTTTCCCTGCGCTCTGACCGCCAACCACTGCGATCTGGGGAAGGTCTAAGTTGGCATTTTGTCCGATCGCAGAAAACGCATCCTGCATTCGGTTAACCAGCGGAATCAAATCCTCCATTCCCCGATTTCCCATTCTGACTGGTGGCTGAGCTACTGCTGAACAGTGAACGGGAGAAACAGCACCGAGTATCTATAGAGACACTCAGGGACGTCACTAGGTTTGAGAGACAGGGGTAGCTTAGCACCCAGAGGAGAAAAGGTATTGTGCGCGCGCAGCGCGCGCCGAACATTTTTCAGAGCACCTACTAAGGCTGTCAATCAATTCATTATTTCAAGAGCATCACACCTTGGGGACACACTTCCCACCATTTCTATTCTATTTTAAAATTGCTTTCATCATTTAATTGCTTGCTGAAGCAACTTCACCAGCTAAACTACAAAAATGTGAAAAAAACAATGGTAGGTGTCATGCATTCCTGCGCAAACTGAAGAGGGCAAGTGCTTCACAAATCATCATGTAAACATTCTACAGAAGACTCAATATAGCCTAGGTAAAGTTAAGCAAATGCAAACCACTGACATCAAATTACAATCTCACCGTGTGTGTCTGCAAATGAAAGCATAGAATTCTGACTCTCTGCAAACCCAACTCAATGGAAGCCCGCACCGCGCCTGCTGCAGAATGCCCGCGTAGTTTTTTAAGTCCTACTAGCCTACCACTCGACGTGACGCTTGACACAGAGCCAATGAGGAGGAATCATAACGATATTAATAATATTGCATTAAACAATAAATAAGCAAGCAGAAACTGTTGTTCGGATTAACTTGCGTTCTTGATGGCTCATGTTCAGTGCTTTACTGCCTTTGTTTTTTTTGGGAAAAAAAATAAAAATATAAATAATTTTAAAAAGGGCAAAAAATATAGGGTGGCTTTGCCATAAGATAGGGTGGCTGGAGCTACCCTAAAATGGGTCTGGCGACGTCTATGCTGTTTACTGAAGATTTGTTCACTAGCTCAGGAGAGCTACTCAGAGTGGACGTCAAGCCGTTCCCACCCAACCATTTACACCTTTGGGCAATCTAGAGTAGCCAGTTAATCTAACTGCATGTCTTTGGATGGTGGGGAAACTCACACAGACATGGGGAGAACATGCAAAGTCCACATAGAAAGTCCCCCATCGGCCGTGAGGTTTGAACCCGGAATCTTCTCACTGTGAGGCAACAGTGCTAACCACTGCATCAGCCTGCCCCCCCCCCCCCAACCCTGGTGTAGATAATGGTGGATTGGATGGAGACCCCAATTTTCTTGAGGATTTCTGGTTTCTTTTCTCCTTGAAAACATGCCAGTAGGTATTGGCTATATGCTAAATTGCTGCTTCGTATGATCACTGGTTTCTTTAGAAATAATAATAATAATAATAATAATAATAATAATAATAATAATAATTTTGTAAAAAATAACATTAATAAGCTAATTTTAAATTAAAATCTTTTTTGGTCCCACTCTCTAAATAACATTTTAAAAATATCAGGCTGGAAATGGTTTTGTTTATAGTTGATTGTATAGCTTTATACAGTTGTGAGGGACATTGAAAACCCAATCTGGCAACCCTGACATCAGCTCACTGTGTGTGTGTGTGTGTGTGTGTGTGCGCGAGAGAGAGAGAGAGTCGGCTTACGGAAAGTGTGCTTATCCTTTGTCCATTGGACATCCGGAGATTTGGTCATTTGGACATTTGGACTTCGCGGTGGCTTTGAAAAAGAGCCAGTAAAAGTGTCTCCATAGACGTCGCCAGACCCATTTTAGGGTAGCTCCAGCCACCCTATCTTATGGCAAAGCCACCCTATATTTTTTGCCCTTTTTAAAATTATTTATATTTTTATTTTTTTTCCAAAAAAAAACAAAGGCAGTAAAGCACTGAACATGAGCCATCAAGAACGCAAGTTAATCCGAACAACAGTTTCTGCTTGCTTATTTATTGTTTAATGCAATATTATTAATATCGTTATGATTCCTCCTCATTGGCTCTGTGTCAAGCGTCACGTCGAGTGGTAGGCTAGTAGGACTTAAAAAACTACGCGGGCATTCTGCAGCAGGCGCGGTGCGGGCTTCCATTGAGTTGGGTTTGCAGAGAGTCAGAATTCTATGCTTTCATTTGCAGACACACACGGTGAGATTGTAATTTGATGTCAGTGGTTTGCATTTGCTTAACTTTACCTAGGCTATATTGAGTCTTCTGTAGAATGTTTACATGATGATTTGTGAAGCACTTGCCCTCTTCAGTTTGCGCAGGAATGCATGACACCTACCATTGTTTTTTTCACATTTTTGTAGTTTAGCTGGTGAAGTTGCTTCAGCAAGCAATTAAATGATGAAAGCAATTTTAAAATAGAATAGAAATGGTGGGAAGTGTGTCCCCAAGGTGTGATGCTCTTGAAATAATGAATTGATTGACAGCCTTAGTAGGTGCTCTGAAAAATGTTCGGCGCGCGCTGCGCGCGCACAATACCTTTTCTCCTCTGGGTGCTAAGCTACCCCTGTCTCTCAAACCTAGTGACGTCCCTGGTAAACAGTCAACTATGGCTGACATATGACAAGAAGAAAGAGAAAAAAGGAAGAAAAAAGAGAAGCTCCAGGTTAGAAGCTCCAAATTAGAAGCTGGAGCCAATTCATCACACAGCTAACACAGAGACAAACACTCACATTCATACCTATGGGAAATTTAGAGTAGCTAGTCGACCTAATCTGTATGTCTTTGGACTGTGAGAGGAAAGTGGAGCACCCAGAGGAAACCCATGCAAACCTTGGGCCTCCAAGGAGAACATGCAAACTCTACACAAAATGGCACCAGTAGACCAGTAGGAACATCTCACTGTGAGGTGACACTGCACCATCACGTTGCTGGTGGTGTTGATGATGGTGAGGTGATGTTGTTGGTGGTGGTGGTAGTGGTGAGGTGTTGTTGTTCTTGTTGCTGTTGGTGGTGGTGGTGGTGAGGTGATGATGTTGTTATGACCTCGCAAAAATATGCTGATAAATAGATTGGCTATGTGACTTTGTCCGCAGGTATGTTCATGCTCTGTGATGGACTGGCATCCCAGTGTATCCCTGCACTGCTCCCACTGTTCTCAGAATAGGCTTCAGACCCATGACCCTGGCCAGGATAAAGTGGTTATTAAATATGAACAGCAGAATTATTTAAATCATTATGGGTACATAATTATCTGATATATTTTATTATTAAAACCTCAATTCCAAAAAAGTTCGGATGCTGTGTAAACTGCAAATAAACAAAATGCGATAATTTGCAAATCATGGAAAACCTATATTTCATTTAAAAATAATACAAAGACAACATATCAAATGTTGAAACTGAGAAAATGTATTGTTTTTTGAAAATTTTATGCTCATTTTGAATTTGATGTCAGCAACATGTTTCAAAAAAGTTGGGACAGGGACATTTTAACCACTGTGTTGCATCACCTCTACTTTTACCAACACTCTGTAAACGTTTGGGAACTGAAGAGACCAACTGCTGTAGTTTTGAAAGAGAAATGTTGTCCTATTCTTGCTTAAAATACAATTTCAGTTGCTCAACAGTTCAGGGTCTCCTTTGTCATATTTTGTGCTTCATAATGCACCAAATGTTTTAAATGGGAGACAGGTCTGGACTGCAGGTAGGGCAGTTTAGCACCCAGACTCTTATTCCAGAGCCATGCAGTTTTAATATGTGCAGAAAGTGGTTTGGCATTGTCTTGATGAAAGAAGGAAGGCCTTCCCTGAAAAAGATTTTGTCTGGATGGCAGCATATTGCTCTGGAACGTGTATATATCATTCGGCATTAATGATACCTTCCCAGATGTACAAGCGACCCATGTCATGTGCATTAATTCACCCTCATACCATCACAGATGCTGGCATTTGAACTGTGCACTGATAACAAGCAGGATAGTCCCACTCCTCTTTAGCCTGGAAGACATGGTGTCCATCTCATCTCATTATCTCTAGCTGCTTTATCCTGTTCTACAGGGTCTCAGGCAAACTGGAGCCTATCCCAGCTGGCTACGGGCGAAAGGCGGGGTACACCCTGGACAAGTCACCAGGCCATCACAGGGCTGACACATAGACACAGACAACCATTCACACCTACGGTCAATTTAGAGTCACCAGTTAACCTAACCTGCATGTCTTTGGACTGTGGGGGAAACCGGAGCACCCGGACGAAACCCATGCGGACACGGGGAGAACATGCAAACTCCACACAGAAAGGCCCTCGCCGGCCACGGGGCTCGAACCCGGACCTTCTTGCTGTGAGGCGACAGCGCTAACCACTACACCACCGTGCCGCCCATGGTGTCCATAATTTCTAAAAACAATTTCTACTTTTGATTCGTCAGACCTCAGGACAATTTTTCACTTCGACTCAGTCCATCGTAAAAGAGTTTGGGCCCAGAGAAAGTGGTGGTGTTTCTAGATATCCTTGACTTGCAAGTGACATCAAAGCAAAATAGAAACCGGGATGTTGGTCGTGTTGGTGGATATACAAATGCAGGGTCAAGCGACATTCCATACAAAACAGTCACATGTGCACAACTCTGTTTTTCCACTACTTTATGCATTCTTTTAGCTATGACATATCTTTGTGCTGTATACAGAGGCTCCAACTTGGGAAACTGCAAAGAGGGAGATTCTCCCTCTCTGCGAGTGGTTCGGAAGGAGACAAGTTTGAGCACCGTAGGCACGAAGGCTAGTTTTATATATATATATATATATATATATATATATATATATATATATATATATGTAACAGTTCATATAGGTGGGTGGAGCACAGAAGGACGGCAGGCCAGAACTGAGTTCACAAAACTCTTTTTATTTAGCTTTTCAGCTTCTATGTTTACTCTCTCAGACACACGCACACACATCAGTCGTCTGGGTGGGGAGAGAGCTCCCTCTGTTCTTGCTCTCTCTCCTTAAATAGGGCGCGGTCACTGGGAAGACACACAAACACATTAATTAATGACAGGTGTAGTGATTCTGCCACTTACCTTCCCTGACTCCGCCCTCCGGTCACAGACCGATGCTTGACCACGCCCCCGCTGCCACATACCCCCACCGCCCGACTCAGGCCGGGCGGCCGTCCGGCCTGCAGCCAACTCCCCCCCCCCCCCCCCCTTGACGGGAGAGGAAGTCCGCCATGACCATCTGCGCCCCCGGCCTGTGGATCACCTTGAAGTTAAAGGGTTGGAGTGCCAGATACCAATGGGTGATCCACGCGTTGGCATCCTTCATGTGGTGGAGCCACTGGAGGGGTGCATGGTCCGAACAGAGGGTGAAAGGGCATCCCAGCAGGTAGTAACGGAGGGCGAGGACCGCCCACTTGATCGCCAGGCACTCCTTCTCAATCATGCTGTAGCGCCCCTCACGCACCGACAGCTTATGACTGATATACAGTACTGGGCGATCCTCCTCCTCCACCTCCTGGGACAAAACAGCCCCCAGCCCTCTGTCCGACGAGTCCGTCTGTAACATAAAGGGGAGAGAAAAGTCAGGGGAGTGTAAAAGTGGCCCCCCACACAGTGCAGCCTTTACCTTAGAAAAAGCCCGCTGGCATTGCTCCGTCCACTGTACCGGATCTGGTGCCCCCTTTTTAGTGAGATCAGTCAGCAGGCTGGTGACATCCGAATAATTAGGTATAAACCTACGATAATAGCCAGCCAGCCCCAGGAACTGTCTCACCCCCTTTTTGGTCTTGGGCCTCAGGCAGGCCGCAATTGCTGCTGTCTTGTTAATTTGGGGACGCACCTGCCCGTTGCCCAAGTGGAAGCCCAGATACCATACTTCCACCCACCCAATCGCACACTTCTTTGGGTTGGCTGTGAGACCCACTCGCCTCAGCGACCTAAGGACAGCCCTCAGATGTTCGAGGTGCCTTGGCCAGTCATTACTATAGATAATAATGTCGTCAAGGTAGGCGGCCGCATAGGTGGCGTGGGGGCGGAGGACCCTATCCATCAGCTGCTGAAATGTAGCAGGCACCCCAAACAGCCCAAAAGGAAGTGTGACAAACTGATGTAAGCTAAACGGTGTGGAAAAGGCCGTTTTTTGCTCGGGATAATGGAGTCAAGGGGATCTGCCAATATCACTTTGTCAAATCCAGTGTCGAATAAAAATGAGCCATGCCTAGTCGATCAAGCAACTCGTCAATACAAGGCATTGGGTATGCGTCGAATTTAGACACCGCGTTGACTTTTCTATAGTCCACAGAGAACTGGACCAACCCATCAGCCTTGGGAACCAAGACCACCGGGCTGCTCCAGTCACTGTGGGACTCCTCGACAATGCCCATGTCGACCATGGCCTCGAGTTCTTTCTGAACCACCTTTTTTTTGTGTTCGGGCAGCCTGTAAGGGCGGCTGCGCACTACCACCCCAGGAGGGCATCTCAATGTGGTGTTCTATGAGGCGGGTGCGGCTGGGCAGGGGTGAGAACACGTCCGAAAATTCGGCTTGCAACTGGGCAACCTCCGTGAGTTGGGTCAAGGAGAGGTGGTCTCCACAGGGGACCGGAGTGGTAGTCAATGTTCCCTTTTGAACCTCCGGCCCCAGCTCCGCCTTCTCTGGAACCAGCGACACCAATGCCACGGGGACCTCCTCGTTCCAGAGTTTTAACAGATTGAGGTGGTAAGTCTTTAATGCCCCACCCCTGTCTGTTCGCCTCACCTCATAGTCGACGTCCCCGACTCGCCATGTGACCTCAAAGGGTCCTTGCCACTTGGTGATCAATTTGGAGCTAGACGTGGGCAACAGCACAAGCACTTTATCTCCCGGTGCAAACTCCGTAAGGTGCGTGCCCCTGTCATACAGGCGGATTTGCCGTTCTTGGGCCTGCCGCAAATTCTCCTGGGTTAGGTGCTTGAGTGTGTGGACTTTTGCATGCAGGTCAAGAACGTATTGAATTGTATTTTTGCTGGTTGAAGGTCCCTCCTCCCAATTTTCCCACAGCACATCTAGGATGCCACGCGGCTTACGCCCATATAATAATTCGAACAGGGAGAACCCCGTGGAGGCTTGTGGGACCTCTCGCACTGAGAAAAGCAGGGGTTCGAGCCATTTATCCCAATTACGTGCGTCCTCGCTTACAAATTTTTAAATTATGTTTTTGAGGGTGCGATTAAACCGTTCGACTAAACCGTCTGTTTGTGGGTGATAAACACTGGTGTGGATCGGCTTGATTCCCAATAACCCATACAATTCACTCAGTGTGCGTGACATAAATGAGGTGCCTTGATCAGTCAGAATCTCTTTGAGGATTCCAACTCAGGAGATGACATGGAAGAGCACTTCTGCAATACTGCATGCTGAGATATTGCGCAGAGGCACTGCTTCTGGGTATCGCATTGCATAGTCCACCAGGACTAAAATAAAGAGATACCCTCGTGTTGATTGATCTAATGGCCTGACGAGAACCATCCCAATTCTTTCGAACGGGGTCTCAATTAATGGTAGAGGGTGCAAAGGCGCTTTTGGAATGGCCGCTGGATTTACTAACTGGGAATCGCGGCATGCCGTACACCACCTATGGACATCGCCGCGAATCTCTGGCCAACAGAACCGGGCCATTATTCGGGCTAGTGTCTCATCCTGCCCCAAGTGTCCAGCCATGGGATTAAAGTAAGCCGCCTGGAATACTAATTCCTGGCGGCTCTTTGGAATCAAAAGCTGTGTGATCTGCTTTTTAGTCTGAGTGTCCTGCATCACTTGGTATAATCTATCTTTCATAATAGAGAAATAGGGGAAGGACGGGGTGGCGTTTGGCTGGAGCGTTTGACCATCGATTACTTTCACTTGGTCAAACGCATGCCACAGAGTCTCATCTCGTGACTGCTCTAATGGGAAATCCTCTAGGGATTCCTTGAGAGAGGGAGGAGGAGCCTGCTGCTCCTCACTCTGACGCGGAGATGACGTAGACGGCTTTGTGACAGCTGCTCTTGCCAATGCGACACCGGGACCTCCCCCTGCTGAACTATGGCAGGACCCACTCTTTATTAAATGACTCATTAACTCCCCAAATCCTGGCCAATCAGTCCCCAAAATTATTGAGTGGGTAAGGCGAGGATTAACCGCCACCTTTACACTAAATTTCTCCCCTCGAAATAGAATGTGGACCGACACTAAAGGGTAGTTGTGAACATCCCCGTGCACACACAACACCTTCACCAATTGTGCTCCCCCGAATGCCTCATCTTGCACCAGGCTTTGGTGGATTAAGGTCTGATTACAGCTGGTGTCCACCAAAGCCTGATACGTATCCCCTTGGATACTCACCAGTATGCGATACGCTCTGGCCCGATCGAGGGCAGCTCCTGGCGTGTCGGGGATCCGGACCACTGTGCCCACCTCCTTTGCCGAGCATTGATGCTGAAGGTGCCCCGGCTCCCTGCAGCGCCAGCAAACTGGCCCGGGCTTTCTCTCTGCACCGATACTCTGGGTCTCACTCACATGAGGTGGGGGAGAGACAGACATGGAAGCGGGAAATGGGAGGGCACCGCGGGTGCGGCGGACCGGCTGTGAGGGAGCTGGCCCCCGCATCCATGGTGGGGGAATGGGGCGAGGATGAGACACAGAAGGGGAGGGGGAGAGAGAGAGAGAGAGGAGAGAAGCGAAGAGGGGATCTGTGATCCTGCCGTGGGAACAGCCGCCAAATGATCCTCCGCCAACTCGATGGCCTGATCCAGCGAAGCCGGGTGATGGCACTGGACCCACTCCACCATTCCTTTGGGAAGTTGCACGATGAACTGCTTCAGTGCCACCAGGTCGATGACTCCCTCGGCGTCGCGGTTGTCAGCCCACAGCCACAGCCTGCAGGTGTCCCGGAGTTGCTGGCCAAACGCGAACGGGCGGCCGACCTCCTCTAGGCGCAGAGCGTGGAAGCGCTGATGATGTTGTTCAGGGGTGTGCCCCACATGCTGGAGGATGGCCCGGCGCAGGTCCACATAGACCAGCCGGCTGTTGGCAGGGAGCTGTAGTGCGGCCAGCTGTGCCTTGCCCGTTAGCAGGGGGAGGAGGTGCGCCACGCGCTGTTCCACCGGCCACCCCGAGGCCTCTGCTGCTTGTTCAAATAGCATGAGGAAGGCCTCAGGGTCGTCATGCAGGCCCATCTTCGTTAGGGTGAGGTGGAGTGGGCCCGCAGCAGTGGAGATGGTGGACCCCGCCGACGCGAGGAGGTGCCGGAACGCCTGACGATCTTCCTGTTGCGCCAGCACCAGGGCCTCGAACCGTTGTTCTTGCTCCTTTTCTGAAAGGAGCAAGAACAATGAACCAGGCGAGCAGCGCCTGGTGCTGGCTCTGTTGGGCTGTGGTGAGGGCATGGATCAGGTCTGCGAAGGGGAGGACTCCATGGGTCTGTTCTCCTCTGTGCTCTGTCCTGGGTTTCAGCACCACTGTGGAAATCAGTGCGGATGGGTGGAGCACAGAAGAACGGCAGGCCAGAACTGAGTTCCAAAAACTCTTTTTATTTGCACTTTTCAGTTGCAAACACACTTTCCCAGCCACACACATACACACACACACACACACACATAAGTCATCTGGTTGGGGAGAGAGAGCTCTTCCTCTGCTCTCTCTCTCCTTATATAGGGCATGGTCACTGGGGAACACACACAAACACAGGTTAACTAACATCAGGTGTAGTGATTCTGCCACTTATCTTCCCTGACTCTGCCCTCCTGTCACAGACTGACGCTTGCCCAAGCCCCCACTGCCACAGAGGGTTATCTCATCTCATTATCTCTAGCTGCTTTATCCTGTTCTACAGGGTCGCAGGCAAGCTGTGTTTGCTATCCCAGCTGACTACACATGAAAGGCGGGGTACACCCTGGACAAGTCACCAGGCCATCACAGGGCTGACACATAGACACAGACAACCATTCACACTTACATTCACACCTCTGGTCAATTTAGAGTCACCAGTTAACCTAACCTGCATGTCTTTGGACTGTGGGGGAAACCGGAGCACCCAGAGGAAACCCACGCGAACACAGGGAGAACATGCAAACTCCGCACAGAAAGGCCCTCACCGGCCATGGGGCTCGAACCCGGACCTTCTTGCTGTGAGGCAACAGTGCTAACTACTACACCACCATGCTGCCCGGGAGGGTTATCAAACTGAATAAAATTTGAAGACAAAAGAGTGCAAGGAACATTGATCAAGGACAAGAAGTTTGTACGAGGAATCATTTCAGAGGTACCCATAGCTGCATCAGTGGACCAGATTAAAGAGAATATAGTAGAACAAACGTGATTGAGACAAAACAACTGAGAACGACAAGAAATGGGGAGAAGTGTGATAGTTTAGCGGTAATGATAAAAATTGATGAGGAAAAGCTGCCAGCTGAAGTATATTTAGGTTATATGTGCTATGATGTTAAGCCTTATGTTCCCCTGCCACTGAGGTGCTTCAAATGGTAGAAATATGGGCACGTAACAGCTGTGTGCAAAGGAAAACAAAGATGTGCAGGAGAACATGAATACAGAAAGTGTGAAAGTGGAGCCAAGTTAAAATGCATATTCTGGACCAATTTCGTTTTTTTAATATGAAAGTATGTCCCTTTACACACTCATCCAGAAGGGTAATTTTGCACAAGGCCATCTGTCTACAGCAGAAAAAAATAAAATAACAAAATGCATCTGGAAAAATCCCAAAGGAGTCTGGAGCCAGATTCGTGATGTTATCTGTGGAAGCACGAGCAGGCTGCATGAGCTTTGCATGGTTTAAGTGCACAGCCTGTGTAGACCAAGCGAGTCTAATTAATGATGGATATCTCCTCATTTCCTGTTCAGATCTTAACTGTTATTGAATTATTTTCTTTCCCTTTATTGACTACAATGTACCTCATCCCATTCTGCACAAATTTTACCACCCCTCCACCTTTACCATATTTCCTGTCATTTCTAAGAGCAGTGTATCCATGTAGAATAAAATCCCATTTTGGTTTCAGTCATGTTTCCTGTATGCAGATTATGTGTGGTTTATCTTGTCAATTTATTAAGAAATGTTTAAATGGTTTAAATGTTTAAAGCATATATGTAGAGCCATGGCCTCACTTTCGTTTATAAATGCCTTGAGACCTCAAGAATGGCACATGAATAGTTTTAAGCATTAACAATAAATCTAATATACTAATTTTTACAATTAAAGTGATTTATATTGGTAGTGGTCTGAGTGAATGACCTTGACATCCGTAATGTCACAGCAGGAAGTCTATCGGTCTCCTCGCCATTACCGCTATACTAAAACACAGAGCTGACTGCAACTCCGATCCTCCATTTTGAGCTAATTTATCGCCATGCCACATAGATGTGTTGCTGGCGGGTGGAGCAACATGACAGAAGGTGGATTTACATTGCATTCATGGCCCAAGAATGTTCAAACTGCAAAGGTTTGGATGCGAGAAGTTCACAGGCACATTGGGTGCTTATGAAGTGGTTTCTCCTCTGCTTTGCACATTTTACTGAAGACTTGTACAAGACCTCTGATCTGTTGAGGAGCGTTGGCTATCAGCCTGTATTGAAAGAGGGTGCAGTACCAATAATTAAAGGAAAAGAAAACAAGAAAAGGGGGCGGCATGGTGGTGTAGTGGTTAGCACTGTCGCCTCACAGCAAGAAGGTCCTGGGTTCGAGCCCCGGGGCCGGCGAGGGCCTTTCTGTGTGGAGTTTGCATGTTCTCCCCGTGTCTGCGTGGGTTTCCTCCGGGTGCTCCGGTTTCCACCACAGTCCAAAGACATGCAGGTTAGGTTAACTGGTGACTCTAAATTGACCGTAGGTGTGAATGTGAGTGTGAATGGTTGTCTGTGTCTATGTGTCAGCCCTGTGATGACCTGGCGACTTGTCCAGGGTGTACCCCGCCTTTCGCCCATAGTCAGCTGGGATAGGCTCCAGCTTGCCTGCAACCCTGTAGAAGGATAAAGCGGCTAGAGATAATGAGATGAGATGAGATGAAAACAAGAAAAGGAAAGTATTTATTTATTTAAAACTTAAAGTTTAGTTGCACCAGTTCTCCCAGAGTGAGCTGAGGGTTGTTGCTAAACCCTGGGATGGAATGGGACATAACATATCGCTCAGGCAGTGACCTCCCCACAGTTGTTGCTAAAACTGGTGATGTGATGTTCCGTCCCGGGTTTTAGTAATTGCCTGAGTTGAGCAGTAATGGCGGAGTACTCCGTATGGACAAATTAGAGAATGAGTGGAGCAGCTGTCTTATTTCTAAACTGGATATTGCTGCCATCTCGCCCTTACGTGAATGAACAGAGAACTGAACGAACAACTGAAAGTCAGACTGTTTCAAAACAATTGGCCACAAGATCAGCCTTCAAGAAGCGAGAACACAGACGGGTAAGCTCCTACTCTCATTTGTATATAAAACAACAAAAACATGTTGTTTACCTGCATTTAGATTAATGCATGTAACTTGTACTGTGTATTTAAGTTACCGGTATAAGATTATTTAATTTGCCTCAGAATGTGATTCTCAGTTCATATGATTATTTAATTAACCTTTTACGTTTTATCAGTGAAAATGCATGCATGTACATGTATGTTGCATAAGTTATAATGCCTATCCTGTTTTAATGAGAGTCAACCCACAATCAATGAAGTCAAATCAGTCTTAGTTGAGCAAGTCAGTCACGGTATTTCTTACTTTCACAATAAATTTTTATTTATATGACTTTTGGTCTATACCTGTAAAAGGCCTCGCCCTTAAAACTGGTTACTGCAGTGATGTCACACACTCAGGCATGGCTAGCTCAGCAGGGCAGCTCAAATGCCAACTTTGCGGTCGATTTTACCTCTCAAAAAAAAATTATTCCCATTTATGCAGCATACAAGAGTCAAGGATGGAGATACTATCCACTCAGAAATTTATTTAAAAATAAAGGTACTGCGTATCTGCTTTAAGCTTATGTTGGCATACTGGATTAACTTACAGGGGCACAATGAATTGTACCCAGCAAAGGCCATCCTGCAGGAGTGCTGGGAATACAACAAATCAAACTTTTACAGTTTTGGATGGATTGGTAACATCAAGGTAGGTGAAGCAGGCCTACACAGTCACCAGTACAGCAAAACAGTTCCCGTTTATTTCCAAGATCCTAGAAAAAGCTGTGGCACAGCAGGTATGCTCATATTTACATAGGAATAACATCCATGAAATGTATCAGTCAGGATTTAGACCTCATCATAGCACAGAGACAGCACTGGTTAAAGTAGTAAAT
The DNA here is from genome assembly GCF_027579695.1 of Neoarius graeffei. Taxonomy (NCBI): domain Eukaryota; kingdom Metazoa; phylum Chordata; class Actinopteri; order Siluriformes; family Ariidae; genus Neoarius; species Neoarius graeffei. The sequence continues at coordinate 22,637,449 of NC_083592.1, read as the reverse complement.
GACCTACTGTTGGCGTCTGATCAGGGCTGTGTCTTGCTGCTTGTGTTGCTTGACCTTAGTGCAGCATTTGATACCATTGATCATTCCATTCTTCTGGATAGACTAGAAAATATTGTGGGAGTTAAGAGAATGGCCCTCTTCTGGCTCAGCTCTTATTTAACTGATTGCTATCAGTATGTTGATGTAAATGGTGATTTTTCTAGACATACTTAAGTAAAGTTTGGTGTTCCACAAGGTTCTCTCTTAGGCCCACTGCTTTTGTCTTTATATATGTTACATCTGGGTGATATTATTTGTAAACATTGTATTAGTTTCCACTGTTATGCTGATGACACACAGTTGTATGTTTCTGCAAAACCTCATGAGAGACACCAGCTTAATAGAATTGAGGAATGTGTGAAGGACATTAGGCACTGGATGCTTATTAACTTCCTTCTGCTTAACTCTGACAAGACTGAAGTACTTGTACTAGGACCACATGCAGCTAGAAGTAGGTTTTCTGATTACACAGTAACTCAGTAAACCTCAATTTAGAGTCACCAGTTAACCTAACCTGCATGTCTTTCGACTGCGGGGGAAACCAGAGCACCTGGAGGAAACCCACGCGGACACGGGGAGAACATGCAAACTCCGCACAGAAAGGCCCTTGCCGGCCACAGGACTCGAACCTTGTCAGTAAACCTACTTCTTAAAAAGCCCCATGGTTATGGAACAGCCTTCCAAGTAGTGTTTGTAAATCAGGCACAGTGGTGTTGTGGTTAGCACGGTCACCTCACAGCAAGAAAGTTCCGGGTTCGAACCCAGCGGCCGGCGAGGGCCTTTCTGTGTGGAGTTTGCATGTTCTCCCTGTGTCTGTGTGGGTTTCCTCTGGGTGCTCCGGTTTCCCCCACAATCCAAAGACATGTAGTTAGGCTGACGTGGGATGACCATGAGCTGAGGTGTTCTTGAGCAAGGTACCTAACCCCTGACTGCTCCCTGGACGCTCTGGTGTGGCTGCCCACTGCTCTGGGTGTGTGCGCGTGTGTCCACTGCTTCAGATGGGTTAAATGCAGAGGATGAATTTCACTGTGCTTGAAGTGTGCAGGTGACAAATAAAGGTTTCTTCTTCTTTCTGTTTCTTCACGTGCAGCAGTAAAAGACCTCGGGTGATTTATTGACCCCAGTCTTTCATTTGAAACTCATATTGATAACATTACCCGGATAGCTTTCTTTCATCTCAGAAATATTGCTAAAATAAGAAATTTAATGTCCCTACATGATGCAGAAAAACTAGTTCATGCTTTTGTTACCTCCAGGTTGGATTACTGTAATGCCTTACTGTCTGGATGTTCCAATAAGTGCATAAACAAGCTCCAGTTAGTTCAAAATGCAGCAGCAAGAGTCCTTACTAGAACTAGAAAATATGACCACATCACCCCTGTCTTATTCACACTGCATTAGCTCCCAATCAAATTTTGTATTGTTTATAAAATTGACCTTAAAAGCACTGAATGGTCTTGCGCCAAAGTACCTGAGCGAACTTTTGGTCCTTTATGACCCGCCACGTCTACTTAGATCAAAAGGTGCAGGCTATCTGCTGGTACCTTGTATAGTGAAGGCTACATCAGGGGGCAGAGCCTTTTTAAGAAAAGCCCCACGGTTATAGAACAGCCTTCCCAGTAGTGTTTGGAAATAGGCACAGTCTGTGTTTAAGTCTCACCTGAAAACATATCTGTTTTGTCAAGCCTTTTGTTAATAGTGTTTGAGGTAAAGGTGTAGACCTGGAGGGTCCTCAGACATAGTGTTTGGTAAACTGGGATGTATGGATGCTGTCAGTCCCCCACTCACTTGCTCACTCGAGTATGTTGACAGTGTAGTGGCTGGCTGCTTTATGTCCCGGGGCTCCCTCATGCCTGTGCTGCCTTCTGGCTCTCCCCTTTTAGTTATGCTGTCATAGTTAGTTTTGCTGAAGTCCCTGCTTACACTCAGTGCAAAATGTATACTGTTCCTACTCATCAGGTGACAGTAGGCATACCCAACAACCCTGTGTTTTCTCTCTCTTTCTCTCTCCCCCCCCCGTCTGTCCCTCTGAGTTACGTGTCAATCCTGAGATTGAGATGCTGACCTCTTCTGCTCCTTGGACCTGCCTGATCCATACTGGTGCCCTCTGTCTGGCTGGAGTCTCATCACATCGCTCCTGTGGAGGATGACCCCATATGGATAGTTGAAAGTCACACTTGGAAGATGCTCTGGACACTTACAGTAATGCTTTTATGACTTTGGACTACAGTTGACTTGCTAACTTTAGGACTGCAGTTGTCATGAACAGTTTGCACTCAAGTGTCCATCAGTGAAGAGACTTCATGTTAAAACTGTTTAAAATGCTATCACGTTGTCTGTTATCACCCAAATGAGGATGGGTTCCCTTTTGAATCTAGTTCCTCTTGAGGTTTCTTCCTCATGTCGTCTGAGGGAGTTTTTCCTTGCCACTGTTGCCACAGGCTTGCTCATTGGGGATAGATTAGGGATAAAATTAGTTGTTAAAATTCTTTAAAGCTGCTTTGTGACAGTGTCTATTGTTAAAAACGCTATAAAAATAAACTTGACTTGAAATTCATCCTCTGCATTTAACCCATCTGAAGCAGTGAACACACACAAGTGAGCAATGAGCGCACACACATACTCAGAGCAATGGGCAGCCACACTACAGCACCCGGGGAGCAGTTGGAGGTTAGGTGCCTTGCTCAAGGGCACTTCAGCCCAAGGCTGCCTCATGTTAACCTAACCACATATCTTTGAACTGTGGGGGAAACAAAAGCACCTGGAAAAATCCATGGAGATAGGGGGAGAATATGCAAACTCCACACAGAAAGGCCCCCTGTCAGCTGCTGGGTTCAAACCCAGAACCTTCTTGCTGCAAGGCAACAGTGCTAATCACTACACCACCATGCCACCCATAAATGCCTGAATAAGGAAATTGGAGAGCTAAAAAGTGCAAAAATACTGAGATGTGGACAACTAATAATAGGTTTTTGCAAAAACAAAGCACAACATGAGGAAACAATGGGAATAAATAAAATCAATGGAAAGAATGTCCAATGGTGAGTGGTGAAAAACAAGTCAGGGGAGTCATTACAGGAATCCTGGTAAATGTTAACACAGAAGCATTAAAAGAAAACATTAGAAATGCTAAAATAAGTGAGGCCAAATGTCTAAAGACTAAATGAAATGGTGAAATTTGTGACAGTCTTTCCATCATAACATTTGATGAAGAAAAATTGCCAGAAAAGGTTAATATAGAGTATATGAGGTGGCATGGTGGTGTAGCAGTTAGCATTGTCACCTCACAGCAAGAAGGTCTTGGGTTCAAGCCCCGTGGCCAATGGGGGCCTTTCTGTGTGGAGTTTGCATGTTCTCCCTGTCTGTGCATGGGTTTCCTCCGGGTGCTCCTGTTTCCCCCACAGTTCAAAGACATGTGGTTAGGTTAACATGGGGTGGCCTTGGGCTGAAGTGCCCTTGACTAAGGTACCTAACCTGAGATGTAGCAAGTGTGCTAGCAAACATGAATATAATGATTGTAACAAACATACCAAGCCAAAATGCTGCAATTGTGGAGGGGAGCACAGTATAGCTTATCGGGGCTGTGAAATCAGTCAAAGAGCAACAGAGGTACAAAGTAGTACTTAATTACTCAAGGAATTAGCTACTCAGAAGCTGTGAAGAAGGTCCCCAGAGTTGTACCAATTTTTAATCAGAACAAGGTCAGTAATGAAGTGAAAAAATATGAAGGATGTGATTGGTCGGGAAAGGAAGCCTTAAAAGTTAACAAAAGTGACTTTGTGCTTTTTATGGCAGATATTATAAATTGTTCAGCCCAGATGCAGAGCCTTAAAGAAAGGATTAAAATAATTGTGAAATCAACCAAGAAATATTTTGGGGTTAAGGGACTGTTATAGGAAACAGTTAGAGACTGCTTAAATGAAGATACATAATCATCCCAAACAGGATCCAGCTCATATTAAAGATAATACTGCAAATGCTAATGGAATGCTAGAAGCTTGATTGCTAATGGTCAAGAATTCAAGAAATATATTGATAATGAAGAGAGAAACCCAACATAATTTGTGTACAAGAGACATGGTTGAAATCAGAATTAGATTATATAATAAAAGGATATACTGCAGTTAGGAGTGTAAAGATTCAAGATGCAAGATTTTTATTTGTCATATACACAATAACAGACACAGCGGTTTATTATTGGGTAATGAAATTCTTATTTTGCAACTGCCTGACCAAACTACGCTTACCAATATAAAAAAAAAATTATATATATATATATATATATATATATATATATATATATATATAAAATATAAAAGTGCATATGGAATGCAAAATATAAAGGTAGAGTGAAAAATGAAGATAACATTTAAAAAAAGAGAGGCAAACAAACAATGTGCAAACATAGAGGTAGATATACTGTGTAATGTCTTGTGCAAAATTGCTAATATAATCCGTGGTTCAAAGCCTGATGGAAATATAGAGGTAGATGGTGATTATAATCCATGGTTCAAAATCCTGATGGCCTGGGAGTAAAAACTGTGTCAGTCTAGTAGTCCTTGCTTTCACACTCCTGTAGCGTCTGCCAGATGGTAGGAGCGTGAATAGTCTGTGTTGTGGGTGTGTTTGGTCCCTGATGATGCTCTGTGCCCTTTTTGTGACCCGGGTGTTGTAAATGTCCTGTAGTGGGGGGAGGACAGCTCCACAGATGAACTGTGCCGTTTTAATGACACGCTGGAGAGCCTTTCTGTCCTGAGTTGTGCAGTTCCCATACCACACAGTGATGGAATTTGTCAGGAAGCTCTCCACTGCGCACCTGTAGAAGTTGCTGAGGAGTTTGGTGGACAGTCCAAATTTCCTCAGCTTCCTCAGGAAGAAGAGTCTCTGTTGAGCCTTCTTGATGGTCTGCTGTGTGTTGTGTGTCCAGGTGAGATCCTCACTGATGTGAGTTCCGAGGAATTTAAATGTTTTCACCCTCTCCACCTGTGTCCCATTGATGTGCAGCGAGGCATGCTGGTCTCTTCTCCTCTTCCTCAGATCAATAATCATCTCCTTGGTCTTCTCAGCATTCAAGGAGAGGTTATTTTCCTGGCACCAGGAGACCAGCTGAGCCACCTCCTCCCTGTAGGCTCTCTCATCTCCGCTGGTGATCAGCCCAATGACAGTGGTGTCATCAGTGAACTTGATGATGGAAGTGTTGCTCTGGGTGGGGGTGCAGTCATAGGTGAAGAGGGTGTACAGGAGTGGACTGAGCACACAGCCTTGGGGGGGTCCCTGTGCTCACTGTCTTGGTGCTGGATGTTCTGGTACCGACTCTGACAGCCTGGGGTCTGTTTGTAAGAAAGTCCAGGACCCAGCAGCAGAGGGAGAATGTCAGTCCAAGGGTGGAGAGCTTCTCTGTCAGTCTGCTGGGGATGACGGTGTTGAAGGCTGAACTGTAGTCCATAAACAGCATTCGAACATAGGTGTCCCTGTGTTCCAGGTGTGACAAGGCTGTGTGGATGGCTGCATTGACGGCATCATCAGTTGAACGGTTCTGACAATATGCAAATTGAAGGGGGTCTATTGTGTCTGGGATGCCCTTTTTGATGTATGACATGACTATCCTCTCAAAACACTTCATTACAACTGAAGTGAGTGCAATTGGGCGATAGTCATTCAGGCATGTTATATTGTTTTTCTTTGGGAGGGGCACTATGGTGGGTCTTGAAGCATGTGGGCACAGAAGACATGGAGAGGGACAGGTTGAAAATGTCTGTGAAGACCTCTGCTAACTGTGTGGAGCAGGCCCTCAAAGCACGGCCGGGGATGTTGTCAGGGCCGGCTGCCTCTCAGGGGTTAGTCCTCCTGAAGACCTTGCTCACCTCGGTTATGGTCACAATAGTTACAGAGCTCTGTGCTGCCTCTGTTGGTAGAATCCCTTTATGTTGGTTGGTGTTGAGTGTGTTGAAGCGAGCATAGAACTCGTTCAGCTCATCTGGTGATGTGTTGTGGTTGGCTGTGACCCTGCTGTTCTTCTGCTGGAAATTGGTGATGTGTTGCAGGCCCTGCCACATGCATCTGGAGTCTGAGGTGTTGTAATAACCTTCCAGCTTCAGTCTGTACTGCCTCTTGGCTTCCCTGATGGATCTGCGTAGGTCATATCTGGCCTTTTTATATCCATCTGCATCGCCAGAGGCAAAAGCGGTGGAGCGTGCATGTAGCATGAAGCGTACTTCACTGTTTAATCCAGGGTTTTTGGTTAGGATATATTTTGCAGCGCTTGGTGGGGACTATGTCATTAATACACGTACTGATGTAGCTGGTGACCACAGATGCATATTCCTCTAAATCCACAGAACAGTCTTCTCTCAAAGCAGCAGTCTTAAACACATCCCAGTTTGTAGAACTGAAGTAGTCCAGGAGCACTAGATCAGTCTCTTCATTCCAAACTTTAACAGTTTTACTCACTGGGGGGGCTTGTTTGAGAAGGGCCTTGTAAGCTGGATAGAGAAACACAGAGATGTGGTCAGACTGTCCAAAGTGGGGGTGGGGCACAGCCTTGTAGCCATTCCTCACGTCGCTGTAGACATGGTCCAGGATGTTGTTGTCCCTTGTCGGAAAGCTCACGTGTTGATGGTACTTTGGTAGCACAGTTCTGAGGTTGCAATGATTAAAATCCCCGGCCCCGATAAACACAGCATCTGGGTGTGTGGTCTCATGTTTGCCGATAATGTCGTGTAGTAGTCTTAGCGCTGTAGTGCGGTCGGCCCGCGGCGGGATGTAAACAGCCAGCATAAACACAGCACTGAACTCCCTCGGTAGATAAAAGGGTCTGTACTTCACCATCAGCACTTCAATGTCCGCACAACAGTGTTTGAATGACCTTTAATGTAAATGACCTTTAGTGTAAATAAACTATTTCTAAAATGTGTTGTTTTTATGTTTATTTATTCATTTTTTGAGCATTCTTTAAGGCCAGGTTATTATTTCCTTAGTTATTACAGACGTTAAATTTGCTGCTTTTATTTTGAAGGCATCTTACTGGAAAAAAAAGGGCATCTGGAGTTTACCATCAGTGTGTTTTATATAGTTAAAAAGTGTGTCTACCTGATGGGAGGAAAATGGATTAAAAGGATTATTTATTTAGCACCTGGCTGATAAGGGCACAAGCTCTTACGATGTGTTCACAAGTGCAAGGTTCCTGCAAAATAAAAATAAAAAAAACACTGTGAATCATCAGTTAAAGAGTATGACCATCATTCAGCTGGGGATGCTGCAATAAGAGCTTCACCTAATCAGTCCCACCATGCCGCTGACCAAGGATAACTGCAGAGGGACTTGATGTGATGGTCCAAAGTTGTGGCACTCACTCACAAAATGGAAGCATCAGAAAACTTACCTCCAGACTACATAGACTCAGACTAGGAAATGGATAAGGACAACGGCGAAGACGAACCTTGTTGCTCTGGTTGCCGACAGAGTCCCACAGAGAGGATGCTTACATTTCAGAGAGAGGAGGCTCGCAAAAAGGAGAAAAGGTTGATTCACATTTATGAACAATGGAAGACCCAGGCATGCAAGGTTAGAGAGCAGCTAAAGCTAAACATTCCTGAGAGCCACATTGCAGCTCTCATAGACACAATAGAGGAAGGAAAGGACGATGTTATCAACATGTATACGGAAATCAGAGCTCACCTCACTCCATCTAGTGAGACAAGATGTCGTATTGATGCCTGTGAGGCAGTCACAAAGGGCATTGTTAAGATTGCTTTTGAAAGGATAGCAGGCACTGATGGAGAATTTGATAGTGAAACAGTAAAGCAACGCCTTCGTGAGCTGCTTAACAGAGATTATACTCGCTCCATCTACGGATCCACAGCTTCACGTGCAAGTCAACACTCCAGTAAAGGTTCCAGCCAACGCTCTGCAGACTCCGTCATAGCAGCAAAAAGAGCAGACGCTGCAGCAGAATAAGCAGCAAAGGAAGCAGAGTATGAAGTGTTAATGGAGGAGGAGAAACAAAAGGAAAAGATTCAACTCCTAGAGGAACAACAGAGGAGAGAACTTGAAGCTCAAAGATGTGAGTTGGAAAGATTAAAGGCAGAAAAGGACATAAGAGCTGCACGAGCTAGGTTTACAACTTATAACCAGGCAGTAATGAGTGTTCATTCTGCTGATCATAACACAAGGGAACAACTTGTGTCTTCAGCTCTCATCCAGCAGCCCACTAATGTGGCAACATCACCTGCACGGACAGATGTGAGTTATCTGGCTCAAGCAGTCCAAGATAGCATAGCTCTGAACAGGCTACTAATGCCAGAACCATCTGTATTTACTGGTGACCCAATCCAGTTCATTGAGTGGAAAGCTTCCTTCACATCGCTCATAGATAAAAGGAACATTGCTTCAGCTGACAAATTACATTATTTGAAAAAATATGTAGGAGGCCCAGCTCTAAAGACACTTGATGGCATATTTTATAGAAATGAAGAAGCCTATAAGGATGCATGGAATCGTCTCAACCAATGATACAGTCAGCCCTTTGTTATACAGAGAGCATTCAGAGAAAAACTAGCAAAATGGTCAAAGATCCATCCAAGGGATGCTGAGGGACTCAGGGCATTTGCTGATTTCTTACATTCATGTCAGGAAGCCATGCCTTATGTTAAAGGTCTTGACATTTTGAATGATTGTGAAGAAAATCAGAAACTGGTTCAAAAGCTACCTGATTGGACAGCATCACAGTGGAACCGTAAAGTCACTCAAGTCATGAGAGATGAGTAGGAGTTTCCTAACTTCCAAGATTTTGTCATCTTCGTTGTAACTGAGGCAGAGATTGCATGTAATCCTATAACTTTGTTCCATTCTCTCCACTCATCAGAGACTAACTCAGAGAAATGTCATCTGAAAGAAAGGAAGTATAAATCCAGTGCTTTTCATACACAGTTACAGAGAATGAAACTCATGGACAGGTAAAAACAGGTTTGTGGCAGCGGGGGTGTGGTCAAGCGTCGGTCTGTGAATGGAGGGCAGAGTCAGGGAAGGTAAGTGGCAGAATCACTGCACCTGATGGGAATTAACCTATGTTTGTGTGTCTTCCCCAGTGACCATGCCCTATAAGAGGAGAGGGAGAGCAGAGGAAGAGCGCTCTCTCCCCAACCAGAATGCTTGTGTGTGTACGTGTGTGACTGGGAGAGTAAAGTAAACACTGAAAAGTGCAAATAAAAAGAGTGTAAGAGAACTCAGTTCTGGCCTGCCATGCTTCTGTGCTCCACCCACCTTAAACGATTTCTACAGTGGTGCTGAAACCCGGGACGGAGTACAGAAGAGAACAGCCTCATGGAGTCCTCCCCCTTCAAGGACATGGTCCATGCCCTTGCCACGGCCCAACAGAGCCAGCACCAGGCGCTGGTTGCCCTCCGGAAGGAGCAGGAACAACGGTTCGAAGCCCTGGTGCTGGCGCAGCAGGAAGATCGCCAGCCGTGCTGGCACCTGCTCGTGTCAGTGGGGTCCACCGTCACCACCGCTGCGGACCCTCCCCACGTCACCCTAACGAAGATGGGCCCGCATGACGACCCCGAGGCCTTCCTCGCTCCTTTTGAGCAGGCAGCAGAGGCTTGGGGTTGGCCGGTGGAACAGCGCGCCTCCTCCCCCTGCTAACGGGCAAGGTGCAGCTGGCCACAGTACAGCTCCCCACCGACAGCTGGCTGGTCTACGCTGACCTCCACAGGGCCATTCTCCAATGTGTGGGGTGAACCCTGGAGCAGCAACAGCAGCACTTCCACACGCTGTGCCTGGAGGAGGTTGGTCGGCCGTTCGTGTTTGGCCAGCAACTCTGGGACACCTGCCGGCAGTGGCTGAGGGCCAACAACCATGACGCCGAGGGAATCATCGACCTGGTGGCGCTGGAACAATTAGTCGCCCGACTTCTGGAAGGAACAGTGGAGTGGGTCCAGTGCCATCGCCCGGCGTTGCTGGATCAGGCCATTGAGCTGGCAGAGGACCATATGGCGGCTGTTCCGATGGCAGGACAGCACGTCTCCTCCCCTCTCCTCTCTCTCCTCCTCTGTTCCTCGTCCATGCCCCATTCCCCCACCGCGGAGGCGGGAGCGGGCTCCACCCCAGACAGCCTGCTGCATTCGCAGTGCCCTACCGTTTCCTACTTCCGTGTCTCCCCCCCCCCAGGTGAGTGAGCTCCGGAACAGCGGTGCAGAGGGAACGCCTGGGCCAGTATGCTGGCACTGCGGGGAGCCGGGGCACCTCCAGCATCAGTGCTCGGCGATGGAGGTGGGCGCGGTGGTCCGGATCCCCAATGCGCCAGGGACCACCCTCGATCGGGCCGGAGTGTAATCGCATACCGGTGAGTATCCAAGAGGATATGTATCAGGCTTTGGTGGACTCCGGCTGTAATCAGACCTCAATCCATCAAAGCCTGGTGCAAGACGAGGCATTGGGGAGAGCACAATTGGTGAAGGTGTTGTGTGTGCACGGGGATGTTCACAACTACCCTTTAGTGTCAGTCCACATTCTATTTTGAGGGGAGAAATCTCGAGTAAAGGCGGCGGTTAATCCTCACCTTACCCACTCGATAATTTTGGGGACTGATTAGTCGGGATTTAGGGAATTTATGGCACATTTAGTGAAGTGGGGCCTGCCATAATTTAGCGGGGGGAGGTCCTGGTGTGGCATTGGCAGGAGCAGCTGTCACAGAGCCGTCTACGTCATCACCGCATCAGAGTGAGGAGCAGCAGGCTCCTCCTCCCTCTCTCGGGGAATCCCTCACGGATTTCCCGTTAGAGCAGTCGTGAGACGGGACTCTGCGGCATGCGCTTGACCAAGTGAGAGTAATCGATGGTCAAACTCTCCAGCCAAATGCCACCCCATCCTTCCCCTATTTCTACATTATTAAGGATAGATTATACCAAGTGACGCAGGACACTTAGACTAAGGAACCAATAACAGAGCTCTTGATCCCAAAGAGGCGCCGGGAATTTATATTCCAGGCGGCTCACTTTAATCCCATGGCCGGACACTTGGGGCAGGATAAGACACTAGCCAGAATAATGGCCCAGTTCTATTGGCCAGGGATTTGCGGCGATGTCTGTAGGTGGTGTACGGCATGCCACGAATGCCAGTTCGTAAATCCAGCAGCCATTCCAAAAGCACCTTTGTGCCCTCTGCCATTAATCGAGACCCTGTTTGAAAGAATTGGGATGGATCTTGTTGGGCCATTAGATCGGTCAACACAAGGATATCGCTTTATTTTAATTCTGGTGGACTATGCAACGCGATACCCGGAAGCAGTGCCTCTTCGCAATATCTCAGCACGTAGTATTGCAGAAGCACTCTTCCACGTCATCTCCCGAGTCGGAAACCCCAAAGAGATTCTGATTGATCAAGGCACTACGTTTATGTCATGCACACTGAGCGAACTGTATGGGTTACTGGGAATTAAGCCTATCCGCACCAGCGTTTATCACCCACAAACGGATGGTTTAGTTGAACGGTTCAATCGCACGCTCAAGAACATAATTCGGAAATTTGTAAGCGAGGACACACACAACTGGGATAAATGGTTCGAGCCCCTGTTATTCGCAGTGTGAGAGGTCCCACAAGCCTCCACGGGGTTCTCCCCATTCAAATTATTATACGGGCATAAGCCACATGGCATTCTAGATGTGCTGCATGAAAATTGGGAGGAGGGACCTTCAACAAGCAAAAATGAAATTCAATACGTTATCGACCTGTGCGCCAAACTCCACACACTCACGCACCTAACCCAAGAGAATTTGCGGCAGGCCCAAGAATGTCAAGTCCACCTGTACGACAGGGGCACGCACCTTAGGGAGTTCACACCGGGAGATAAAGTACTCGTGTTGTTGCCCACATCGAGCTCCAAATTGATCGCTGTGGCAGCGGGGGCATGGCCAAGCAGCAGTCTGTGAATGGAGGGTGGGGTCAAGGAAGGTAAGTGGCTAAGTCATTACACCTGGTGTCAATTAATGTGTGTGTGTTTGTTTGTTGCAGAGATGGAGTATAAAAGGAGGGGGAGAGCAGAGAAGAGTCTCCCCCGACCAGAACACGTGTGTGTTGCGTGTGTGATTGTGTGAGTGAGAGAAGCTGAAAAGCTGATGAAAATAAGTAAAATAAAGTGTCTGTGTGAACACCAACTCTTGCCTGCTGTGCTTCTGTGCTCCACCCACATCAGGGATTACTACAGTGGTGCTGAAACCTGGGAGATACAGAAGGGAACCACCCCATGGAGTCCTCCTCATTTGAAGAGCTCATCCTTGCCCTTGCTACCGCCCAGCAGAACCAGCATCAAGCGCTGATCACCCTCCGGAAGGAGCAGCAGCAGCGCTTCAAAGCCTTGATGCTGGCCCAGCAGGAAGATCGCCAGACGTTCCGGCACCTGCTCACGTCAGCAGGGCCGTTGGCCAACGCTGCCGCCACCCTCACGAAGATGGGACTGCAGGACGATCCGGAAGCTTTCCTCACTCTCTTTGAGCAGGCAACCGAGGCATGGGGGCGGCTGCAGGAGCAGCGCACAGCGCGCCTCCTCCCGGTCCTGACTGGCGAGGCACAGCTCGCAGCGCGGCAGCTCCCTGCTGACAGCCGACTGGTCTATGCTGACCTAAAGAAAGCCATTCTGCAGCGGCTCGGCCGCTCCCCGGAGCAACATCGTCAGCGCTTCCGGATGCTGGCACTGGAGGAGGTTGGCCGGCCATTTGCATTCAGCGAGCAACTCTGGGATGCCTGCCGGTGATGGCTGAGGGCAGAAGACCATGATGCCAAGAAGATCATCGATCTGGTGGCACTGGAGCAGTTTATCTCTCAACTTCCGGAAGGAATGGTGGAATGGGTCCAGTGTCACCGATCGGCGTCACTGGAACGAGTCATCGAGCTAGCGGAGGACCATCTGGAGGCGGCTCCGACAGCAGGCAGACGAGGCGTCTCCCCTCGCTTCTCTTTTCCCTCTCTCTATCCTGTCTCTTGTCCCCCTCTCCACCCCATTCCCCTGCCACGAAGGCAGCAGCTGGCTCCTCCCCAGCTGGCCTGTCGCACCTGTGGTGTCCTCCCATCTCCCTCTTCTGTGTCTGTGTTGTCTCCCCCTCAGGTGAGTGACACCCATAACACCAGTGCAGAGGCAAAGCCTGGGCTGGTGTGCTGGTGCGGCGGGGAATCGGAGCATCTCCAGAGTCAGAGCTTCACAAGGGAGGTGGGTGCTGTCATCCAGATCCCCAACGCACCAGTAACTGCCCCCGATTGGGCCGGAACGTATCGCATACGTTTTCAAGGGGATACATATCACGCTTTGGTGGATTCTGGTTGTAATCAGACCTCAATTCACCAACGCCTGGTGCAATGCAAGAGGCATTGGGGGGAGCACAAGCATTGAAGGTGTTGTGTGTGCATGGGGATGTTCACCATTACCCGCTAGCGTCTATCCATATTCTATTCCGGGGCCAAACGCATAGAATAAAGGTGGTGGTTAATCCTCGTCTTACCCACTCGTTGATTTTAGTTACTGATTGGCCGGGATTTAAAGAACTAATGGAGTATTTAACACGTAGTGGGTCCTACATTAGTAGGTCACGGGAAGATCCCGGTGTGGCATTGGCTGGAGAAGCTGTCACAGAGCCGTCTACGTCAACACCGCATCAGAATGAGGAGCAGCCCGCTCCTCCTCCCTCTCTTGGGGATTCCCTTGGAGATTTCCTGTTAGAGCAGTCACAAGACGAGACTCTGCGGCATGCATTTGACCAAGTGAGAGTAATCGATGGTCAAACTCTTCAGCCAAGTGCGGCACTGACCTTCTCCTATTTTGCCATTATTAAAGAGAGATTGTATCGAGTGACACAGGACACTCAAACTAAGGAACAAGTAACCCAGTTGTTAATCCCAAAGAGCCGTAGGGAACTCATGTTCCATGCGGCTCACCTTAATCCCATGGCTGGACACTTGGGGCAAGACAAAACACTAGCCCGAATAATGGCCCAGTTCTATTGGCCAGGGATTCATGGGGATGTCCGTCGGTGGTGTGCTGCATGCCGTGAATGCCAATTAGTAAATCCTGTGGCCACTCCAAAAGCGCCATTGCGCCCTCTTCCTCTAATCGAGACCCTGTTTGAGCGAATTGGGATGGATCTTGTCGGGCCATTAGATCGGTCAGCACGGGGATATCACTTTATTTTAGTTCTACTGGACGATGCAATGCGATATCCGGAAGCAGTGCCTCTCTGCAATATCTCAGCACACAGTATTGCGGAAGCACTCTTCCGCTTTATGTCCCGGGTCAGGATTCCGAAAGAAATCCTGACAGACCAAGGCACCTCGTTTATGTCACGCACACTGCACGAGCTGTATGGGTTACTGGGGATTAAGTCTATCTGCACCAGTGTCTATCACCCACAAACGGATGGATTAGTAGAGCGATTTAACCAGACACTCAAAAACATAATCCGGAAATTCATTCGTGAAGATGCATGTAATTGGGATAAGTGGCTTGAACCCCTGTTATTCGCAGTATGAGAGGTCCCACAAGCCTCCACAGGGTTTTCTCCCTTTGAATTATTATATGGGCGTAAGCCGCCTGGCATTCTGGATGTCTCATCTCATTATCTGTAGCCACTTTATCCTTCTACAGGGTCTCAGGTAAGCTGGAGCCTATCCCAGCTGACTATGGGTGAAAGGCAGGGTACACCCTGGACAAGTCGCCAGGTCATCACAGGGATGACACAGACACAGACAACCATTCACACTCACATTCACACCTACGGTCAATTTAGAGTCACCAGTTAGCCTAACCTGCATGTCTTTGGACTGTGCAGGAAACTGGAGCACCCGGAGGAAAACCCATGCAGACACGGGGAGAACATGCAAACTCCGCACAGAAAGGCCCTCATCGGCCACGGGGCTCAAACCCGGACCTTCTTGCTGTGAGGCGACAGTGCAAACCACTACACCACGATGCCGCCCTGCATTCTGGATGTGCTGCGGGAAAATTGGGAGGAGGGACCTTCACCGAGTAAAAATGAAATCCAGTACGTTCTTGACCTGCGCGCAAAACTCCACACCCTCACGCACCTAACCCAGGAGAATTTGCGGCAGGCACAAGAATGTCAAAGCTGGTTGTATGACGGGCATGCGCCTTAGAGAGTTCACACCGGGAGACAAAGTACTCGTATTATTGCCCATGTCGAGTTCTAAATTAGTCGCCAAGTGGCAAGGGCCCTTCGAGGACACACGGCGAGTCGGGAACATTGACTAGGAGGTGAAGCGAACAGATGGGGTGGGGCACTGCAAGTCTACCACCTCAACCTTTTAAAATGCTGGAATAAGGGGGTCCCCATGGGGTTGGCGTCGGTAGCCCCAGAGAAGGCGGAGCTGGAGGTAAAAAAGATAACATCTCGGACCACTCCGGTCCCTTGTGGAGACCACCTCTCGCCGACCCAAATCAGGGAGGTAGCCAAGTTTCAGAAGGAATTTTCCAACGTGTTCTTGCCCCTTCCGGGTCGTACCCACCTCATAGAACACCACATCGAAACACCCCCGGGGGTGGTAGTGCGTAGCCGCCCTTACCGCTTGCCCAAACACAAGAAAAAGGTGGTTCGGGACAAACTCAAGGCCATGCTCGAAATGGGCATAATCGAGGAGTCTCACAGTGACTGGAGCAGCCCAGTGGTCCTGGTTCCCAAGACCGATGGGTCAGTCCGGTTCTGTGTGGACTATAGAAAGGTCAACATGGTGTCTAAATTTGACGCGTACCCAATGCCTCGCATTGATGAGTTGCTTGATCAGTTAGGCGCTGCTCGCTTTTATTCGACACTGGATCTAACAAAGGGATATTGGCAGATCCCCTTGACTCCTCTATCCTGAGAGAAAACGGCCTTTTCCACACCATTTGGTTTACACCAATTTGTCACGCTCCCTTTTGGGTTGTTTGGGGCACCCGCTATGTTCCAGCGGCTTATGGACAGGGTCCTCCGCCCTCGTGCTGCCTATGCGGCCGCCAATCTAGAGGACATAATAATCTACAGTCATGATTAGCCACGGCACTTGGAACACCTGAGGGCTGTTCTAAAGTCGCTGAGGTGGGCGGGCCTCACAGCTAACCTGAAAAAGTGTGCGATTGGGCAGGTGGAAGTATGGTATCTGGGGTTCCACTTGGGTCATGGGCAGGTGCATCCCCAAATTAACAAGACTGCAGCGATTGCAGCCTGCCCGAGGCCCAAGACCAAAAAGGAGGTGAGGCGGTTCTTGGGGCTGTCTGGCTATTATCGTAGGTTTCTACCTAACTATTTGGATGTCACTAGCCCACTAACCAACCTCACTAAAAAGGGGGCTCCAGATCCGGTCCAGTGGACAGAGCAGTGCCTTCTCTGAGGTAAAAGCTGCACTGTGTGGAGGGCCATTTTTACACTCCCCTGACTTCTCTCTCCCCTTTATTTTGCAGACTGATGCATTGGACAGGGGGCTGAGGGCCGTTTTGTCCCAGGAGGTGGAGGGCGAGGAGTGCCCGGTGCTGTACATCAGCTGAAAGCTGTTGATGCGCGAAAGTAAATACAGCACAATTGAAAAGGAGTGTCTTGCCATCAAGTGGGCAGTCCTTGCCCTCCGATACTACCTGCTGGGGTGCCCTTTCACTCCCTGTTCAGACTATGCGCCCATCCAGTGGCTACACTGCATGAAGGATGCCAGTGCTCGGATCACCCATTGGTATCTCGCTCTCCAGCCATTTAAGTTCAAGGTGATCCACAGGCCGGGGGCACAAATGGTGGTGGCAGACTTCCTGTCCTGTGGGGGGGGGGGGGAGTCAGCTTCAGGCCGGATGGCTCCCCGGCCTGAGTCGGGCAGTGGGGGTATGTGGCAGCGGGGGCATGGCCAAGCAGCAGTCTGTGAATGGAGGGCGGGGTCGGGGAAGGTAAGTGGCTAAGTCATTACACCTGGTGTCAATTAATGTGTGTGTGTTTGCCTGTTGCAGGGATGGAGTATAAAAGGAGGAGGAGAGCAGAGAAGAGTCTCCCCCGACCAGAACACGTGTGTGTTGCATGTGTGATTGTGTGAGTGAGAGAAGCTGAAAAGCTGATGAAAATAAGTAAAATAAAGTGTCTGTGTGAACATCAACTCTCGCCTGCCGTGCTTCTGTGCTTCACCCACATCAGGGATTACTACAATCGCCAGGTGGCAAGGACCCTTTGAGGTCACATGGCTAGTCGGGGACATTCACTATGAGGTTAGGCAAATGGACAGGGGTGGGGCGGTACAGATTTACCACCTCAATCTGTTAAAACTTTGGAATGAGGAGGTCCCCGTGGTGTTAGTGTCGGTGGTTCTTCCAGAGAAGGCGGAGCTGGGGCCGGAGGTTCAAAAGGGAAAATTGACATCGCCCACCGCTCCGGTCCCCTGTGAACACCACCTCTCCCCGACCCAACTAACGGAGGTCGCCCAGTTGCAGACATAATTTTCTGATGTGTTCTCACCCCTGTCTGGCTGCACCCACCTCATAGAACACCACATTGAGACACCCCCAGGGGTAGTAGTGTGCAGCCGCCCTTACAGACTGCTCAAACACAAGAAAAAGGTGGTTTGGGAAGAACTCGAGGCCATGCTCAAAATGGGCATCGTCAAGGAGTCCCACAGTGACTGGAGCAGCCCTGTGGTCTTGGTTCCCAAGGCCGATGGGTCGGTCCGGTTCTGTGTGGACCATAGAAAAGTCAACGTGGTGTCTAAATTTGATGCGTATCCAATACCTCATATTGACGGGTTGCTCGATCGACTAGGCACGGCTCATTTTTATTTAACACTGGATTTGGCAAAGGGATATTGGCAGATCCTCTTGACTGCTATCCTGAGAGAAAATGACCTTTTCCACACCATTTGGCTTACACCAGTTTGTCACACTTCTTTTGGGCTGTTTGGGGTGCCCACTACATTCCAGCGGCTTATGGATAGAGTTGTCCGCCCCCACACCACCTATGCGGCCGCATACCTGGACAACATCATTATTTATAGTAATGACTGGCCGCGGCACTTAGAACACCTAAGGGCTGTCCTTAGGTCGCTGAAGTGAGCGGGTCTCACAGCCAACCCAAAGAAGTGTGCGATTGGGTGGGTGGAAGTATGGTATCTGGGCTTCCACTTGGGCAATGGGCAAGTGCGTCTCCAAATCAATAAGACAACAGTGATTGCAGCCTGCCCGAGGCCCAAGAACAAAAAGGGGGTGAGAGTTTCTGGGGCTGGCTGGCTACTATCAGAGGTTTATACCTAATTATTTGGACATCACCAGCCCGCTGACTGATCTCACTAAAAAGGGGGCACCAGATCCAGTCCAGTGGACGGAGCAATGCCAGCAGGCTTTCTCTAAGGTAAAGGCTGCACTGTGTGGGGGGCCACTGTTACACTCCCCTGACTTTTCTCTCCCCTTTGTTTTGCAGATGGACACGTCAGACAGAGGACTGGGGGCTGTTCTGTCCCAGGAGGTGGAGGGGGAGGACCGTCCAGTGCTGTATGTCAGCTGGAAGCTGTCGGTGCGCGAGGGCAGATACAGCACCATAGAAAAAGAGTGCCTCATCATCAAGTGGGCAGTCCTAGCCCTCCGCTACTACCTGCTGGGGCACCCTTTCACCCTCTGTTCGGACCACGTGCCCCTGCATTGGCTCCACCGCATGAAGGATGCTGATGCGCGGATCACCCGTTGGTATTGGGCACTCCAGCCATTTAAGTTCGAGGTGGTCCACAGGCCGAGGGCGCAGATGGTTGTGGCGGATTTCCTCTCCCATCAGGGGGTGGGGGAAGTCAGCTGTAGGCCGGATGGCTCCCCAGCCTGAGTCGGGTGGTGGGGGTATGTGGCAGCGAGGGCATGGTCAAGCGTAGGTCTGTGAATGGAGGGCGGAGTCAGGGAAGGTAAGTGGCAGAATCACTGCACCTGATGGGAATTAACTTATGTTTGTGTGCCTTCCCCAGTGACCACGCCCTATAAGAGGAGAGGGAGAGCAGAGGAAGAGCGCTCTCTCCCCAACCAGAATGCTTGTGTGTGTGCGCGCGCGCGTGTGTGACTGGGAGAGTAGACACTGAAAAGTGCAAATAAAAAGAGTGCAAGAGAACTCAGTTCTGGCCTGCCGTGCTTCTGTGCTCCACCCACCTTAAACGATTTCTACAAGGTTTAAACACACTCTGTATGTTTTGTCACGACAGTAAACATCATCTTCATCGCTGTCCTGAGTTCAAAGGGAAATCTCTGGAGGAATGACGGAGATATCTCTCATCTCATCTCATTATCTCTAGCCGCTTTATCCTGTTCTACAGGGTCGCAGGCAAGCTGGAGCCTATGACGGAGATATGTGAAAGAAAAGAAACTTTGCTATGGCTGTCTGAAGTCAGGCCATAATGCCAAGGACTGCCGCAATAGACATTCATGTGATAGCTGTAAAGGAAGACATCCTACACTTCTCCATGATGACACTTACACTAAAGCCAAACCCACGTCAGTCTCAAATCAGAGCACCACAGAGGAAACAGCAACCACATTGTCTCTCAGTGCGGAGACTGAGGAACCATCTACCAACACTTCAATGATCGTGCCAGTGTGGGTTTCCTCTGTCAGTAATCCAGGTATGGAAAGGCTTGTTTATGCTCTGCTTGATTCCCAAAGCGATACAGTTTTCATTGACCAGGAAGTTAACAGTAGTCTGCAAACTGAGACACATTCTGTAAGGCTGAGACTAACAACAATGATGGGAAAGCATGCATTAATGCACAAAAAGTGTCAGGTCTGAGAGTGAGAGGTTACAGCTGTGCAAATGCCATTGATCTCCCTTCTGCTTACACCAATGATTGTATACCAGTGAATTGAACACACATTCCTACCTGTGAAACGGCAAGGCACTGGAATCATCTCATCAAAATAGCAGATGAAATCCCATCACAGCTGGAGTGTGAAGTCGGTCTGTTGATCAGCTACAATTGCTCAAGGGCACTGGCACCACAGCAGGTCATTCTTGGAGGAGATAGTGAACCATATGCTGTTCGCACTGACCTAGGGTGGAGTATTGTAGGCTGTTCGTCACCACACCATGACTTACCAAGCATCACTAATGTGTGCCACAGAGTTGCTGTTAAAGAGCTTCCTCCAGTGACTCCAGCAGAGGCACTTAGGTTTCTCGAGTCTGACTTTAAGGACACTAATAATGATGGAAAGACTGTGTCTCAGGATGACATCCTCTTCCTGAACATTTTAAAGGAAGGAATTCAGAGGAACATTCATAGACATTACAAGATGCCACTCCCCTTTAAAGAGAGACCATATCTCCCTAACAATAAGAAACTAGCCATGGTTCGGCTCAGTCACCTTCAAAGAAAGCTGGTGAAGGATGATAAGTACAAGGAACACTATGTGAACTTTATGAATGAAATCATCAGAAAGGGTGAAGCAGAGGAAGTTCACGATCAAGGGAAGGAAGGAGAGAAATGGTATATCCCCCACCACCGAGTACACCACTCCAAAAAACCTGACAAACTCCGTGTGGTTTTTGATTGTTCAGCTAGGTACAGGGGAACTAGCCTGAATGACTATCTTCTGTCAGTCCCAGACCTGCTGAATAATCTGAATGGTGTTCTTCTCAGATTCAGAGAGTACCATATTGCATTGATGTGTGACATAGAAAAGATGTTCCATCAGTTCTATGTATATGAAGCTGACAGAGACCATCTTCATTTCCTCATGAGTTCCGCATGAAAGTTCATCTCTTTGGCGCTGGGTCATCGCCAGGATGTGCTAACTACGGACTGAAACAACTCGCTAAGGACAATGGGACTCTGTTCCCCCTTGGCTCACAATTCATCATGAAAGACTTTTATGTTGACGATGGTGTCACTAGCATAGCAAATGTGGATGATGCTATTCAACTTGCACAGGAAGCACAGAAGCTCTGTGCTATGGGTGGATTGAGACTGCACAAGTTTGTGTAATGACTTATCCATGCTGGAGACTATACCTCCATCTGAGCGTGCTGCTGAAGCGAAGGCTCTTGATCTGGCCTTCAATGATGTGACTTTAGAGAAAGCCTTGGGAATCCACAGGCATATTGAATCAGACACGTTTAGATTTTGAGTCTGCCTAAAAGACCAGCCAGCAACACGGCGTGGTATACTGTCCACAGTTGCCTCCCTTTATGACCCCCTGGGGTTTGTTGCCCCTTTCCTGCACCCTTTTTCCATTGAGCTTCAAGAAATGTGTAGGCACGGCACAGGCTGGGATGATTCCCTTTCCAGTGAACTGCAACCAGTGTGGGAGCGTTGGAAGAATGATCTTGCAAATTTAGAGAATATCACCATACCACACTGCAATGTGCCCCCTGGCTTTGGACAAGTCTTGAGAAAGGAGTTGCACCATTTCTCTGATGCAAGCAGATGTGGTTATGGCCAGTGTTCATATTTGAGACAGGTGAATGAAGATGGAAGTGTCCATTGTGCTCTGGTTATGGGAAAGTCCAGAGTAGCTCCAATTAAGGTCCCGACTATCCTCAGGCTAGAGTTGACAGCTGCTGTTGTGTCAGTCACAGCAAGCAACACCCTGAAGGAGCAGCTTGGTTTGGCAAATGTTGAGTATTTCTGGACTGATTCCAAAGTGGTTTTGGGATATATCAGCAACAAGGCATGTTGTTTTCACACCTTTGTGTCAAACCAGATACAGAAAATACATCTCAACTCATCTCCTCAGCAATGGAGATATGTCTCAACTAGCGATAACCCTGCAGACCTCGCATCTAGAGGTTCAAGCACAAGTGAGATTCTCACATCAAGCTGGTTTACAGGACCTCGGTTCCTATGGGAGAAAGAGATACCTCCAGCTGCAGATGTTAGCACAGAAATACAGATTGGAGATCCTGAAGTCAAAAGGATGCAGACGCTAAAAACACAGACACTGGAACAATCGAGTCTCTCAGACTGCTTGTCAAAGTTTTCTTCATGGTCGAAAGCAACCCAAGCAGTCGCTCATCTCATTCATCGTGCCAAAGGTGACAAGTCAGCAGATCACAGCACTGTGCAGGAATGAGATGATGCACACTGTATCATCATGAAGGACTTACAGAGGCAAGCGTATCCAGAAGAGATAAAGTGGCTCAGTGAGGTAAATCAACTTCCCACTCAGAGCAAATGGTTTCAAATGGATGCCTTTCCTGATCAAGATGGACTCCTCAAGGTGGGAGGAAGACTGAAAAATGCATCACTCCCTACCTCACTGAAGCATCCAGTGATTATACCAAAGGATCATCCTACTACCAAAACAATAATTGCTCATTGTCATGAGAAAGTTCAACATCAAGGAAAGGGCCTGACTGTTTAATGAGATCAGATCAAATGAATATTGGATTCCAGGCATCAACAGAGCTGTGGCAGCTTATCTGTATCAATGTGTTACACGTCGGAAACTCAGAAGGTTCAGAGAAGAACAGCAGATGGCAGATTTGCCGTCTGAGCGTGTGGATCCATCACCACCATTCACCTATTGTGGAATGAACTGTTTGGTCCATTTCTCACCAAGCAAGGATGCAAAGTACAAAAGTGATTATGGTCTGCTTTTCACATGCCTTTGTTGTTTAAGCTATCCATATTGAAATGTTGGACGATATATCAACAGACGCCTTCATTAATGGACTTTGTTGTTTCATTGCCATAAGAGGAGCTGTACGTGATATAAGATGTGATCAAGGATCTAACATTGTTGGAGCTAAAAATGAACTAAATGAAGCTCTTAAGCAAGTGGATGCTAATCGTCTGACCACGTTCTTGGCTGAAAGGCAGTGTGACTTCAGCTTGAATCCTCCACATGCAAGCCATGCTGGAGGTGTATGGAAGAGACAGATCCGGACGGTGAGGAATGTTCTTCGTTCCACTCTTTCACCCTCATCAGGCAGGCTGGATGATGCCTCTCTGCGGATATTCTTTTATAAGGCAGCAGCTATTGTGAACAGTCATCCACTCACAGTGGACAACCTAAATGATCTAGATCAGGGGTGTCAAACCTGATCCATAAAGGGCCTTGTGGCTGCAGGTTTTCATTCCAGCCATGCAGCAGCACACCTGACTTGGCTCATTCAATCAACTGAACTGTCTTCACACAGTCAAATACTTGCAGCCACACCCACCCTTGATTAAAGGGTGGGTGTGTCAGTTGATTGAATAAGCCAAATCAGGGTGCTGCTGCATGGCTGGAATGAAAACCTGCAGCCACATGGCCCTTTATGGATCAGGTTTGACACCCCTGATCTAGATAGTCCAGAGTAGACCCTGAAGCCATTTGTTTTCAGGATAATGGCTGGCTGATGAAATTATTGGCTGGCTAGCTGACTCAGCCAAAACCTTAATGGCTGCTGCAGCCACCAAAATGTTTATGGCTACAAATGGCTGATACTGGACGTCACTGTGTGGCATATATCCGGGTGAACGGATCAAACAAATGGGGGGAATAAATAGCAAATTACCACAGGTCCCCTGGTCTCTTACTTCATTGTAAATATAAATCTAGCAAGATTGTAGTTCAATGCTAATAATAAGCTAATCTGGATTGTTCGAGGAAGGCATCTAGCTATCTACTCTCACTAGCAATGACCAGTGAAGGACTGGCAGCTATCTTACTATGATGAAAGTAGAGTGGTGGAGTACTTTTTTTTTATCAATCTCGAAGTATGTGAAACAAACAAACAAACAAAAAATACCTTTACACTTTCCCTCAGCAGCGGCAAAGAATGCAGCCATCTCGTCGATATCGGAGTCGATTGATGCTCTGGGTGGGTTCCCGGGTTCCCCAGTGTATCGTGGTAACGGTGTGAGGGGCGGGAAGCCAGACAGGTAGTCACAACGGCAAGCTTGTGGTGGCTCTCTGTGCTGTGATATCAGTTCTAAATCTCTACAGTGTATGCCTATACGTCTCTATTGTGTTACTACTAGTGTGTACAGTTGATCATGTTTGTGTCACTTTTCTTGTAGCTCATGATGTGGATAAACCCATTATTTGATGTACACAATTCTTAGTGGCTCAGCCAAATTTTATTAGATAGCGGCTCAAATTGGCTTACAAAATTATTGGCTGGTGGCGGCTCAAATTCTAAATGGCGGTTTTAGCGGCACCTGGCGGCGGCTTCGGGGTCTAGTCCAGAGCCATTAACACCCAAGCACCTGCTTACCATGAAATCCATTGCAGCCTTACCACCTCCTGGCAGATTCATCAGAGAGGACATGTATGCTCGTAAGAGGTTGCGTCATGTTCAGTATCTGGCGGAGCAGTTCTGGGGTTGGTGGAGAAGAGAGTACCTCTATAATATTGCCACCAGACAACGCTGGCATACTCCAAGGAGAAACCTCAAAGTCGGCGACATCGTGATGGAGAAGACGGATGATCTGCCTCGCAATGAGTGGAAACTGGCTAAAGTTGTAGAGACAGTGACTGATAGATATGGACTGGTGAGAAGAGTAAAGATTCAAATTGGAGACCAGAAGATGGGAAAGGAGGGACAGCGTTCTGGCAAGCCATCCATTGTCGAACGTCCAGTGCAGAAGCTGATCCTGCTCCTAGAGACTGGTTAACCATATCCTTCACTGTATGAAGAGTTTATGGACATTGTTATTAGACTCTGGCTTTAAGAGTTAAAGGTCACATTGAGTTTAGAAATCATTTATGCTTTACATCCCATATTGTGATGAAAATCAGTCATGATTCGGTGGGAGTGTAAATGACCTTGAGTGTAGACAGACTATTTCTAAAATGTGTTGTTTTTATGTTTATTTATTCATTTTTTTGAGCATTCTTTAAGGCCAGGTTATTATTTCTTTAATTATAACAGACGTTAAATTTGCTGCTTTTATTTTGAAGGCGTCTTACCGTAAAAAAAAAGGGGGGGCATCTAGAGTTTACCGTCAGTGTGTTTATATAGTTAAAAAGTGTGTCTACCTGATGGGAGGAAAACGGATTAAAAGGATTATTTATTTAGCACATGGCTGATAAGGGCACAAGCTCTTACGGTGTGTTCCCGAGTGCAAGGTTTCTGCAAAATAAAAATAAAAAAACACTGAATCATCAGTTAAAGAGTATGACCATCATTCAGCCAGGAATGCTACAAGAAGGGATAGAGAGAGAATGGTAAAGGAGGAAGAGTTGCTACATTTATACAAAATGGAACAAGTTATAGAATTATACTTGTAAATAATAATCATGAATCAATCGTAATCAAGATATGGACAAGTAGAAGTTCTGTAAACGTAATTAATTATTATAACCCATGTGAAAAATGAGAGTATGTTAGAAAATATTGTGGGACCTCTACAAAGTGATGTAATATGGTGTGGGGATTTCAATTTACACAACTCACTATGGAGAAGTAATAACACAGATACCAATGGCTTTGTTATAGAAGAATTTATTGATAATCACAGTTAAGTGTGTATTAATGGGGTAGGTACACGATATAATAGTTCAAACAATACAGAATCAGTGCTTGACCTAACATTTGTATCAAATAGAATAGCAGGTAAGAGCACATGGAGTGTGGTTAAACAATCAACAATAGGAAGTGATCATTATCCAGTGCTAATTAAAGTTGGAACAGAGATGTGCTGTGAAAGTATGAGAAGAATTCCACTGGTTAAAGTAGTAAACGACCTACTGTTGGCGTTTGATCAGGGCTGTGTCTCGCTACTTGTGTTGCTTGACCTTAGTGCAGCATTTGATACCATTGATCATTCCATTCTTCTGGATAAACTAGAAAATGTTGTGGGAGTTAAGGGAATGGCCCTCTCCTGGCTCAGGTCTTATCTAACTGATCGTTATCAGTATGTTGATATAAATGGTGATATTTCTAGACGTACCGAGGTAAAGTTTGGTGTTCCACAAGGTTCTGTCTTGGGTCCACTGCTTTTTTCTCTATATATGTTACCTCTGGGCAATATTATTCGTAAACATTGTATTAGTTTCCACTGTTATGCTGATGACACACAGTTGTATGTCTCTGCAAAACCTGATGAGAGACACCAGCTTAATAAAATTGAGGTATGTGTTAAGGACATTAGACACTGGATGCTTATTAATTTCCTTCTGCTTAACTCTGACAAGACTGAAGTACTTGTGCTAGGACCACATACAGCTAGAAGTAAGTTTTCTGATTACACAGTAACTCTGGATGGCCTTTCTGTTTCTTCACGTGCAGCAGTAAAAGACCTCGGAGTGATTATTGACCCCAGTCTTTCATTCGAAACTCACATTGATAACATCACCCGGATAGCTTTCTTTCATCTCATCTCATCTCATTATCTCTAGCCGCTTTATCCTTCTACAGGGTCGCAGGCAAGCTGGAGCCTATCCCAGCTGACTACGGGCGAAAGGCGGGGTACACCCTGGACAAGTCGCCAGGTCATCACAGGGCTGACACATAGACACAGACAACCATTCACACTCACATTCACACCCACGGTCAATTTAGAGTCATCAGTTAACCTAACCTGCATGTCTTTGGACTGTGGGGGAAACCGGAGCACCCGGAGGAAACCCACGCGGACACGGGGAGAACATGCAAACTCCACACAGAAAGGCCCTCGCCGGCCCCGGGGCTCGAACCCAGGACCTTCTTGCTGTGAGGCGACAGCGCTAACCACTACACCACCGTGCCGCCCAGCTTTCTTTCATCTCAGAAATATTGCAAAGATAAGAAATTTAATGTCATTGCATGATGCAGAAAAACTAGTCCATGCTTTGGTTACCTCCAGGTTGGATTATTGTAATGCCTTACTGTCTGGATGTTCCAATAAGTGCATAAACAAGCTCCAGTTAGTTCAAAATGCCGCAGCAAGAGTCCTTACTAGAACTAGAAAATATGACCACATCACGCCGTCTTGTCCACACTGCATTGGCTCCCAATCAAGTTTCGTATTGATTATAAAATACTACTATTGACCTTTAAAGCACTAAATGGTCTCGCACCACAGTACCTGAATGAACTTCTGCTCCTCTATGACCGCCACGCCTACTTAGATCAAAAGGTGCAGGCTATCTGCTGGTACCTCGTATAGTGAAGGCTACATCAGGGGGCAGAGCCTTTTCTTACAAAGCCCCACTGTTATGGAACAGCCTTCCAAGTAATGTTCGGGAATCAGACACGGTCTCAGCATTTAAGTCTAGGCTGAAAACATATCTGTTTAGTCAAGCCTTTTGTTAATGGTGTTTATGAGGTAAAGGAGTAGATCTGGAGGGTCCTCAGACATAGAGTGTTTTGGTAAACTGGGATGTATGGATGCTGTCAGTCCCCACTCGCTTGCTCACTCGAGTTTGTTGACGGTGTAGTGGCTGGCTGCTTTATGTCCCGGGGCTCCCTCATGCCTGTGTTACCTTCTGGCTCTCTCCTTTTAGTTATGCTGTCATAGTTAGTTGCCGGAGTCCCTGCTTGTACTCGGTGCAATATGTATACTGTTCCTACTTATTCAGGTGACATTGGGCATACCTAACCACCTGTGTTTTCTTTCTCTCCCCCCCACCCCAAATCTGTCCCTCTGAGTTACATGGAGTCAACAGGAAATCTTTTGGTGGAGACGGTGGGGACCTCGACTGGCTATCGTAGCCTGCAGGGAATCGGCCGTCAGACATTCTGTCGCATGTCCCAGACCCGGTGAAATGTAACTGAATTGTCTTGGCCAGGCCTAAGGGTCCCATCTGCATCTCATCATTGCTGAGGAGTGTGCTCCCATCACCCAATCAAGCATCCAGCCAGAGCAGGTCATGATATATTTTTTACCATATTAACATGCCATTGTGTGTTATGCCTGATGTAAAGACTCTCGTCTCTGCGAGCCTACCACACAGATTTAATACTTGTCATTTTTAGGGCATACCTAACAACGTGTTTTCTTTCTCTCTCTCCCCCCCATCTGTCCCTCTGAGTTACATGTTGATCCTGGGATTGAGATGCTGGCCTCTTCTGCCCCTCGAACCTGCTTGATCCATCCTGGTGCCCTGTGTCTGGTCGGAGTTTTATCGCCCCACTCCTGTGAAGGACGGCCCCATGAGGACAGTTGAGGGTTATACCTGTTAAAACTGTTAATATTATAGTCAGGCTGTCTGTTGTTGCCCAAATGAGGATGGGTTCCCTTTTGAGTCTGGTTCCTCTCGAGGTTTCTTCCTCATGTCGTCTGGGGGAGTTTTTCCTTGCCACCGTCGCCACAGGCTTGCTCATTGGGGATAGATTAGGGATAAAATTAGCTCATGTTTTAAGTCGTTCAAATTCTGTAAAGCTGCTTTGCGACAATGTTTATTGTTAAAAGCGCTGTACAAATAAACTTGATTTGATTTTGATTTGAATTCCCAGGTGAAAAATGGAAAATGCAAATTGGGAAGGTTTTCAAATGATCAGTACAATAAGATGTCTTAAACTGGAAAAAGCTCAAGAAATGGATATAAATGAATATAACAATACATTAGTAAATGAAATAATAAGATCTGCTGAGGAAACAATACCTAAAAGTACAGGAATTAGAAGCAATAAGAGTGTACCGTGATGGAATGATTAAATTTGGTAAAGTGGTAAAAGCAAGGAATAAAGCATTTAAACTTCTCAATCACATTCTCAAGATACACTGATAGATTATAAAAGATCGCAGGCAGTTGTCAGGAAAACAATCAGGATACAAAAAAACGAACCTTTTGGAGAGAATATTGCAATAGTATCGGAAGGGCTGTGCAACTATTGGAAGTATGGGGCATGATGAGAAGAATGGGAGGGATTCGAGGGAAATATGAGTTACGAGTATTAAACAATGGAGATAAACTGGCAATAAATAACTCAGAAAAGGCTGAACTCTTAGCCCAAACATTCAGGAGAGTACACAGCTCAGTAAATCTCACCAAGGAGGCTGAGCTAAACAGAAGTAAAGTTTTCGAAAGTTTTCAGCAGTTTTAGAAAAGGAGAGTTCAGGAAATCCACTGGATTTACCTATTAATATATTAGAGTTGAAAAAAGCAGTTTTTCTGAATTGTTAAAACACTAATTCCTGTTGTGTGGATCAATTGCTCAGTTGTCTAAACTCATTCACTGAATTGAGCATCATTTTGACAAAACCATAAACTATTTTCACCTAGTAAAACACTATTTGCAGATCTCAGTCCTTCCTTTTGCAAAACTCTAAACACATTCTCATGCAATAAAACACAGTTGTCACTGTGATGCACTGGTGATGCATAATGGTAACAAGTGGCAAAATATAAACACAAATGAAACGCGTGTCATCCATTGAACACAACAATTCAAAATTGATCACACTTGTTTCTCATCATGTCATGACAACATGACAACCAATATAAGCCAGTTCAGAGTGTAAGCAGGTTGGTCCTGCAAGCTCATGACAACAATGGATCAGAGACATAGAGGACGAGTGTGTGTAAGAGGAGGTAGAGGTGGAGGACAAGAAGGAGGAAGACGAAGAGTGGCAATTTCTGATGAAATTCTGGCTACCGTCATAGACCATGTATTGGTGCATGGCATGCAGTATGTACAGGCCAAAGAATCCACCATAATCTGGAGATTCAGACATGAGAACAGGTACAGTCTACTTTACTGTACTGTTATCATTGAAAGTTTACAGTACTACTGTATACTGTATAGAGAGCGTGCACGTGACGTCATGAGGTCACGTGATATTTGTTTATCTGCCATTTTGGACGGCAAGGTCGCGCATAGAACTTAGACGAACCCGTTCTAATTATCAAGTGTGTGGGAGTAGATCTTTCGAGAATGGTTATATCTTGTTCGGCATTTG
This sequence comes from Neoarius graeffei, assembly GCF_027579695.1. Taxonomy (NCBI): domain Eukaryota; kingdom Metazoa; phylum Chordata; class Actinopteri; order Siluriformes; family Ariidae; genus Neoarius; species Neoarius graeffei. The sequence goes on along the minus strand of NC_083592.1, from coordinate 22,607,629 downwards.
GTTGTACCAATAGACAGGGCCAAAAGGAGGGCCTGTCATTTCATAGAGTCCCCGCAGACGAGGAGAGACGCGCAAAATGGGTGTCCGCTGTGCGGAGAGAAAACTGGTACCCCAGTTCTACCAGCCGAATTTGTAGTGAACACTTCATGTCAGGTAGGTGTAATCTTCTAATTCAATACTCCTAGTACATCTGTTAAGTTGATTTTCGGATTGAATGATAACTGCATACTTAGAAACTAGACAGAACAGTGTTTGTGTCCGTCAGTCCGCTTGATCTCTAACGTTTAAAATGGCTATGCCTAGCCCTACTACCCTGGCCTAGTCTATGACAATGTTTTATCTTTTTGGCTCATATATGCCTTTGAAAGGCCAATCCATAGTAGGGATGGCGAAAACTAAAAAAAATCTTGACCGACCACTGAGCCTCATTAGCCGGTTAAACTATGAGTTTCAACAGGGATGCAAATGGCGGATGCGCCTTTTTCACGGCTGAATCGCGCAGATCCGATTTTTTTTTGGGGGGGGGGGGGGCGTTGGAGTGTCTGAATAATTTCATCAAAGTAAATTATGTATAAAAATTACTAAATGAGCAAATGCTGTTACAGTCCATGAAACACAGGAAGTATTAGTATGAGAAGAAGGCAGTTGGTTAGAAAGCTGCGCACATTTGCGCAGCTTCCGCGCAGGCGTGCGCGGCTTTATGATTTTCTGTTTTTCAGACAAAAACATACATATTTACAACCCTGTCATTATCTGGAACTGAGTTTAGATTACGAACATTCTTACGATAAAACGTCCTGCATAGTCTCTTTATGATAAACATCTTAATGCCACTTACCCGTGAGGTTATCAAGTAGACATTCTTCTTCAGAACCTTCTAGAGGTATAGTTGGGATACCCATCCCGCAACAAAATATTTATAAGCTTCCAGGCTCTTGTAAGCTTTGAGGGCTTTGCCAGTGTAACACGATTCACGATTAACGAGAAAATTGTAAATGTCGTGGTAGGCCAGATCGGGCAAATCGCCGGCACCGCAGCTCCGAATTTCCCTGAACAAGGATTGCGGCAAGTTGTACGGATCTGCAATCCCCAACCTGGAACACTTTTCCACGTAACGCTGCCTCACGTCACCTGCAAGATGCTGAACAAACTTAGACAAGTTATCGCGCAATGTAGATGGGGTATTTTCCAAATTTTCTTGGGGATTACTCCCTTGATCCATTACGCTCGCACAAGGTAAACTATCCTGATGCCATCCAATGTGGCGGAGTGGGCGGAGTACACACGTGCGGGTCACGTGACTGCACATCCTCTATATATATATATATTTCAGAACATTACATTACATATATTTTGCACATTCTCTTTTTGCAGAATTGCAAAAGAGGACACCCATGTTCACACCCCAGCAGGAGGCCATTGTAGTCGACATTGTCCGTCAAAACAATGCCATTACCCTATGGGAAATACAGCAACAAATTATTGAAAACCACACAGACTTCGAGGGAATCAATAGTGTGAGCCTTTCCACCATAGACCATATCCTCCATCACAATAGGATATGAATGAAACAAGTGTACAGAGTGCCCTTTGAACGTAACTCTGAAAGAGTGAAGGAGCTGCGATTTCAGTATGTACAGGTAAGTGTACAGTTAGTTATGGTACTGTATACATATTATTGTCAAGTTCAATAGCATCACATTACATATACAATGTACGTTAGTGAAGAATGCATACATTGTACTCCACAACATAGGCCTGTCTCTTTGAAACACTTACAAAACTATATCCATCTAATTGCAGAGAATGTTTGAACTGGACACCATGGAGAGACCCCATGAATTCATTTTTGTTGATGAAGCCAGCTTCAATCTCACCAAGAGAAGGAGAGGCAGGAACATAATTGGCCAGCGAGCCATTGTTGAAGTCCCTGGCCAGCGTGATGGTAATATAACACTGTGTGCTGCTATAAGCAGCTGGGGTGTTCTTCACCATCATGCCACTCTGGGACCATACAACACCCAGCACCTTCTCACCTGTCTTGGTGGTCTTAGAGATGTGTTGTCTGCAAATGAACAGCAGGAACATGAGATGATTGAGCGGCCTATTTGTTATAATTTGGGACAATGTTAGTTTTCACCGTGCTGTCCAAGTCAGAGAATGGTTCAATATCAAGTCAAGTCAACTTTATTGTCAAATATGCTATACATGCTCGACATACAGCACAGATGAAATTTCAGTCCTCTCTGACCCATGGTGCAAACAGGCAATGCAATAAATAAAAATAGAATAACTGAAACAATATAAAGAGTATAAACACTCTAGATAAGAAATAGACTAAACACTCACAGGTGTGTGTGTGTGTGTGTGTATATATATATATATATATATATATATATATATATATATATATATATATACACACACATACACACACACACACATATACACACACACATCAGGGCTTTACATTAGCACCCGCCAAATGCGGGTAAAATTCGGCTTTGGCGGGTAATAACTTTAGTCTCACTAGCCACTTTGGCGGGTGGTTTATTCTGTGGTATGACAATATATTTTAATTGCAGTTTTCTCTGAAGGCATCTGATATAATAAACGCATTGCAATATAATATTACGCACCTACAATTCCCATAAGCACCTGCATAAACATTCTGACAACGTTAGAATTGTTTAGAACATTTGTTAACATCTCAGATAAAATCAATGATATGGTAACCCTGCGGTTAATGAATGAAGCAACAAAGTTGCTGATGACTGACAAGCGCACTATGTGGCAACATATAGCTGGAGTTTCAAACCCTGCTGCTCAGGAAAAAAGGGGCAGAGATGAGCAGGGCCAAAGCAGCATTTTAAAATCATGAGGTCCATGATCCGCAAAGCGCGCGCCGAAAAATTTGACATATTTAAATGAACGGGGTGAATTACACATCACACAAGAGATCTATTCCTGAAATTACTTTTAATGGTGTTTGAACTGAATATTGTCAGTTTTGAAAAAAAAAATCACGTATGTGGCAAGAGTATGAATAATTTAAGCTTGTTTAATGGTTTGATCTGGCCCAAGCAATGAGGACAAAAGATACCCTCACCATGTAGCCTATGTAACTAAGATACATTAACAATCTGGCATCCGTTACACCTACACACACAAATTCTGGGAAAAAAAAAAATCAGTATACACCACCATGTTTTAGGCAAAGTTATCCAAGGCAAACACAAGTTGAAACTTTCCACTCTATTGCTTTGGCTTATTGAATGATTTATCTTTAAAATCACAGACAAGGCAGGCTACAACTGTGCTGCTTCAAAAATGTCAATTTAACAGCTTGACGAAAGTGCGCTGATGGTTACCATGGAAACCCCATGTCTGCTGCACTGCGTTCCTCCGCCGAGTCGCGCGCTCATTCGCTTTTGTGTTCTTGGTCTCAGAGCCGCGTGCACCAAACAGACACAGAAGACAGAATCAACGTTTATCATTAACAATGCACTTTTTATGAAGACGTTTTAATGTTATTCTTTTATTTTTTTATCCAGTTGAATATTTAGCATACAAATGTATTTTCAGCTCTTAAAAATGACTGAGTTCTGGACCGTGGGGGCCTCAGAGCTGGCTGCCGCCATGGAGATGAATAAGACGCGAATAGGAAGATAAGACAGTTCAATGACAAATGGAAGTTCGGGCGAGATTGGCTAGTGTAGCAATTCTGACGGGTGGGTGGAGCACAGAAGGACAGCAGGCCAGAACTGAGTTCAACAAAACTCTTTTATTTGCCACTTTTCAGTGTACTTATTTCCACTCTCCCAGCCACATAGGCACACACACACACACAAGGCGTCTGGTTGGGGAGAGAGAGCTCCCTTCCTCTGCCCTCTCTCTCCTTATATAGGGCACGGTTACTGGGGAAGACACACGAAACACACGTTAACTGACATTAGGTGCAATGATTCTGCCACTTACCTTCCCTGACTCCACCCTCCGGTCACAAACCGACGCTTGACCACGCCCCCGCTGCCACATACCCCCACCGCCCGACTCAGGTCGGGCAGCCATCCGGCCTGCAGCCGACTCCCCCCCCAATGGGAGAGGAAGTCCGCCACGACCATCTGCGCCCCCGGCCTGTGGATCACCTAGAAGTTAAAGGGCTGGAGTGCCAGATACCAACGAGTGAGCCGCGCATTGGCATCCTTCATGCGGTGGAGCCACTGGAGGGGTGCGTGGTCCGAACAGAGGGTGAAAGGGCGTCCCAGCAGGTAGTAGCGGAGGGCGAGGACCGCCCACTTGATGGCTAGGCACTCTTTCTTGATGGTGCTGTAGCGCCCCTCATGCACCGACAGCTTTCTGCTGATATACAGCACTGGACGATCCTCCCCCTCCACCTCCTGGCACAAAACAGCCCCCAGCCCTCTGTCCGATGCATCTGTCTGCAACATAAAGGGAGAGAAAAGTCAGGGGAGTGTAACAGTGGCCCCCCACACAGTGCAGCCTTCACCTCAGAAAAAGCCTGCTGGCATTGCTCTGTCCACTAGACCGGATCTGGTGCCCCCTTTTTAGTGAGATCAGTCAGTGGGCTGGTGACGTCCGAATAATTAGGTATGAACCTCCGATAGTAGCCAGCCAGACCCAGAAACTGTCTCACCCCCTTTTTGGTCTTGGGCCTCGGGCAGGCCGCAATCGCTGCTGTCTTGTTAATTTGGGGTCGCACCTGCCCATTGCCCAAGTGGAAGCCCAGATACCGTACTTCCACCCGCCCAATCGCACACTTCTTCGGGTTGGCCATGAGACCCGCTCACGTCAGTGACCTAAGGACAGCCCTTAGGTGTTCTAAATGACACGGCCAGTCATTACTATAGATTATGATATCATCTAAGTATGCGGCCGCATAGGTGGCATGGGGGCGGAGGACCCTGTCCATAAGCCGCTGGAACATAGCGGGCACCCCAAACAGCCCAAAAGGAAGTGTAACAAATTGGTGTAAGCCAAATGGTGTGGAAAAGGCCATTTTTTCTTGGGATAGTGGTCAAGGGGATTTGCCAATAACCCTTTGTTAAATCCAGTGTCGAGTAAAAGCTAGCCGTGCCTAGTCGATCCAGCAACTCATCAATATGAGGCGTTGGGTATGCATCAAATTTAGACACCGCATTGACTTTTCTATAGACCACAGAGAACCGGACTGACCCATCGGCCTTGGGAACCAAGACCACTGGGCTGCTGCAGTCACTGTGGGACTCCTCGACAATGCCCATTTTGAGCATGGCCTCAAGCTCTTCCCGAACCACTTTTTTCTTGCCTGTAAGGGCGCACTACCACCCCCGGGGGCGTCTCGATGTGGTGTTCTATGAGGTCGGTGTGGCCGGGCAGGGGCGAGAACACATCTGAAAATTTGGTCTGCAACTGGGCAACCTCTGTGAGTTGGGTCGGGGAGAGGTGGTCTCCACAGGGGACCAGAGAGGTACGCGATGCCAATGTTCCCTTTTGAACCTCCGGCCCCAGCTCCGCCTTCTCCAGAACCACCAACACCAATGCCACAGGGACGGACCTCCTCATTCCAGAGTTTGAGCAGATTGAGGTGGTAAATCTGTAGCGCCTCACCCCTGTCCGTTCGCCTCCCCTCATAGTCGACATCCCCGACTCTCCATGTGACCTCAAAGGGTCCTTGCCACTTGGTGATCAATTTGGAACTCGATGTGGGCAACAGTACGAGTACTTTATCTCCTGGTGCAAACTCCCTAAGGTGTGTACCCCTGTCGTACAGGTGGGTTTGCTGTTCTTGGGCCTGCCACAAATTCTCCTGGGTTAGGTGTGTGAGTATGTGGAGTTTTGTGTGTAGGCCAATAATGTATTGAATTTCATTTTTGCTGGGGGAAGGTCCCTCCTCACAATTTTCTCGCAGTACATCTAGGATGCCGTGTGGCTTACGCCCATATAATAATTCGAATGGGGAGAACTCCGTGGAGGCTTGTGGGACCTCTCGCACTGCAAATAACAGGGGTTCGAGCCATTTATCCCAATTGCATGCGTCCTCGCGAACAAATTTTTTAAATTATATTCTTGAGTGTGCAATTGAACCGTTCAGCTAAACCATCCATTTGTGGGTGATAAACCCTGGTGTGGATCGGTTTAATTCCCAATAACCCAGACAGTTCGCTCAATGTGCATGACATAAACGAGGTGCCTTGATCAGTCAGAATCTCTTTGGGGATTCTGACTCGGGAGATGATGCGGAAGAGCGCCTCCGCAATACTGCATGCTGAGATATTGCGAAGAGGCACTGCTTCCGGGTATCGCGTTGCATAGTCCACCAGAACTAAAATAAAGCGATACCCTCGTGTTGACCGATCTAATGGCCCAACGAGATCCATCCCAATTCTTTTGAACGGGGTCTCAATTAATGGTAGAGGGTGCAAAGGCGCGTTTGGAATGGCCGCTGGATTTACTAACTGGCATTCGTGGCATGCCATACACCACTTACGGACATCACCGTGAATCCCTGGCCAATAGAACCGGGACATTATTTAGGCTAGTGTCTTATCCTGCCCCAAGTGTCCAGCCATGGGATTAAAGTGAGCCGCCTGGAATACCAATTCCCGGCGGCTCTCTGGAATCAAAAGCTGTGTAATCGGCTCCTTAGTCTGAGTGTCCTGCGTCACTCGGTATAATCCATCTCTCATAATGGAGAAATAGGGGAAGGACGGGGTGGTGTTTGGCTGAAGCGTTTGACCCTCGATTACCCTCACTTGGTCAAACGCATGCTGCAGAGTCTCGTCTCGCGACTGCTCTAACAGGAAATCCACAAGGGATTCCCCGAGAGAGGGAGGAGGAGCCTGTGGCTCCTCGCTCTGACACAGAGATGACATAGACGGCTCTGTGACAGCTGCTCCCGCCAATGCCACATGGGACCTCCCCCTGCTGAACTATGGCAGGACCCACTCTTCACTAAATGCCTCATGAACTCCCAAAATCCCGGCCAATCAGTCCCCAAAATTATTGAGTGGGTAAGGCGAGGATTAACCGCCACTTTTACACTAAATTTTTCCCCTCGAAAAAGAATGTGGACCGACACTAAAGGGTAGTTGTGAACATACGCGCGCACGCGCACACACACACACACACACACACCACCTTCACCAATTGTGCTCCCCCCAATGCCTCGTCTTGCACCAGGTTTTGGTGGATTGAGGTCTGATTACAGCCAGAGTCCACCAATGCCCGATATGTATCCCCTTGGACACTCACCAGTATGTTATACACTCTGGCCTGATCGAGGGCGGCTCCTGGCACGTCGGGGATCCGGACCACCATGCCCACTTCCATTGCCGAGCACAGCTGCTGGAGGTGCCCCAGCTCCCCGCAGCGCCAGCAAACCGGCCCGGGCTTTCTCTCTGCACCGGTACTCTGGGGCTCACTCACCTAAAGGGGGAAAGAGACAGACACAGAAGGGGGAAATGGGAGGGCACCGCAGGTGCGGCGGGCTGGCTGGGGTGGAGCTGGCCCCCGCCTCTGCGGTGGGGGAACGGGGCAAGGATGAGACACAGAAGGGGAGGGGGGGAGAGAGCGAGAGAGACAGAGAGAGAGAGAGAGAGAGAGAGAGAGTAGAAGAGGAGATCTGCTGTCCTGCTGTCGGAACAGCCACCAAATGGTCCTCCGCCAACTCGATGGCCTGATCCAGCAACGCTGGGCGATGGCACTGGACCCACTCCGCAGTCCCTTCTGGTAGTCGGGCAATGAACTGTTCCAGTACCACCAGAATGACAATTCCCTCGGCGTCGCGGTTGTCAGCCCTCAGCCACCGCCAGCAGGCATCCCGGAGTTGCTGGCCAAACGCGAACAGCCAGCCGACTTCCTCCAGGCACAGAGTGCGGAAGCGCTGTTGATGTTGTTCGGGGGTGTGCCCCACACGCTGGAGGATGGCCTGGCGGAGGTCCGCATAGACCAGCCGGCTGTCGGCGGGGAGCTGTAGCACGGCCAGCTGCGCCTCGCCTGTTAGCAGGGGGAGGAGGCGCGCCGCGAGGCCTCTACTGCCTGCTCAAAGAGCGTGAGGAAGGCCTCGGGGCCGTTGTGCGGGCCCATCTTCATTAGGGTGAGGTGGGGAGGGCCTGTGGTGGTGGAGGTGGTGGACCCTACCGACGCAAGGAGGTGCCAGAATGCCTGACGATCTTCCTGCTGCGCCAGCACCAGGGCCTTGAACCTTTGCTCCTGCTCCTTCTGGAGGGTGATTAGCACCTGGTGCTGGCTCTGCTGGGCCGTGGCGAGGGCATGGACCAGGTCTGCGAAGGGGGAGGACTCCATGGGGCTGTTCTTCTCTGTGCTCCGATCCCGGGTTTCAGCACCACTGTAGCAATTCTGATGGGTGGGTGGAGCACAGAAGGATGGCAGGCCAGAACCGAGTTCAACAAAACTCTTTTATTTGCCACTTTTCAGTGTACTTATTTCCATTCTCCCAGCCACATACGCATGCACACACACAAGGCGTCTGGTTGGGGAAAGAGAGCTCCCTTCCTTTGCCCTCTCTCTCCTTATATAGGGCGTGGTCACTGGGGAAGACACACAAAACACATGTTAACTGACATCAGGTGCAGTGATTCTGCCACTTACCTTCCCTGACTCTGCCCTCCGGTCACAAACCGACACTTGACCACTCCCCCTCTGCCACAGCTAGTTCATAGCAAAATCAAAAATACCATGTACTGTGAAGACTGTAGAAAGTCTGGCAATGACAGGCACCTGCAATTTTAAACTCGAAACTATAAAGGACCATGAAAAGTCAAATGCACACATCGGTACTATAACATCAAAACTGGCGAAGACGGCTGTCATGAAGTCAGCTGAGCTGGAGAGGATAGAGCTGCTGTTTAGAAATGTTCCTGCAATTGGAAAGAAGTTGATCTCGCCCCAGCTATCAACTTATGGCCTGCTGGAAGCCTCAGGTCACGAAGACCATTTTTCATGGACCATTCAGACTCATCTGATGATGAATGTAATGTGGGCATTTAATGTCTCTCTCTACGCATGTTCACACACACACACACACACACACACACTATTAATAGATAATACATAATATACATAATAGTACTTGATAATACACATAATACTTGCATATCAAAACATCAAATGTTTTTCAATGATAAATATTTTGAATTGGACTTTTAATATTAGAATCAGTTCAGTTGTACTGAATGTTATTTTTCATATTATACGATATTTCATATTGTAAGGGGCTTGAATTTGAGTTCAATAAACAGAATACTCTGTTTATATTTTTGTCTGAATTGGTTGCATGTTTTCATATAGGGAGCTACCTTAGCAGCACTGAATACTTGAGTGCTATTGTAGAGATACATTATATGCTGCCATTCATAATTAAATCTAGATCTTCCAAACTTTAACATCTCATGGTGAAGAAAAAACTGCGATTTCCTCGCAACAAAATTGTGGCTAGTGAAAAGGCTGAATGGCTTGTGACTCGGGAAAACCACTAGCCACAGTGGCCAGTGAGCAATAAAGTTAATGTAAAGCCCTGATACACATACAGTACACACAAATTGGAGCAAAAGTACATAAAATAAATAGTCAAGAGCACTTGAGGTATTGCAGGTAAACATGAAATAAGCAGTATAAACAATAAGCTGTTAAGGTGAGGTAGTGCGGAGTAGTGCAAATGCGCGAGGTAAAGTGAAATGTGCAGTCCCTGAGTTCAGTGTGTGAATGAATGTTGTGTGTGTGTGTGTGTGTGTGTGTGTGTGTGTTGGGGGGGGAAACTGTGAGGGTGACATGATGTCAGATGCTGAAGGGGGCAGGGGGGTGTACGGGCAGAATCTGTGGCAGGGGGCAGAGGGGGGAGGAGGGGCAGAACAGGGAGGGAGATGAGTCTCCTGACCACCTGGTGAAAGAAACTGTCCTTGAGCCTGCTGGTTTTGGCCTGGAGACTCCGCAGTCTCCTCCCTGATGGCAGCAGGCTGAAGAGGCTGTGAGATGGGTGGGTGGGGTCACCTGCAATCCTGATGGCTTTGTGGGTGAGGCGGGAGTTATAAATATCCATAAGAGAAGGGAGAGAGACACCAATGATCCTCTCAGCTGCTCTCATGATGCGCAGCAGAGTCTTGCAGCAGGACACGGTGCAGGCGCTGTACCACATGGTGATGCAGCTGGTCAGGATGTTCTTGATGGTGCCTCTGATATGAATCAGAATTTCATTAACCTATACTTGCCACCATACTCTCCCTTCCTCAATGCAACAGAGGAGTTTTTCTCCACTTGGAGATGGAAGGTGTACGAGCGACAGCCCTACACCAGGCTTAATCTTCTTGAGGCCATGGAACTAGCCTGTGATGACATTGGCGAGGAGATGCGTCAGGGCTGGGTACGGCACACTAGGGTTTTTCCCCCATTGTCTGGCAAGGGCAAATATAGCGTGTGATGTGGATGAAACAGTTCATCCAGAAGGCAGGGTCAATATTGGACTGTAAAGATCACCCTCTTCATTGTTCATTTGAAGCTCTCCCCTCAGGCTGGAGACTAAGAGTCCCCTTTTATAAGTCCAATAGGACAAGACACTCTTTTATCCCTAGTGCAATACGTCTGCTCAATTTGCACAATTTTTGCTTTATTGCACACAAATGAGTCTGATGACCATGTGTCAGAAACATAGATAGGCAAGATAATTTCTTTATATTAGTCTGTCTATTTATATTAGTCTGTGTCAGTTTCCCTTCTTGTGTCTTTGTATATCTGTGTGCTATTTATGTGTACCTGTACCTGACTGTAAGACAAGTTTCCCTTTGGGACAATACATTTAAACTGAACTGAAGTGCTGTGGACTGACCCAGCCCAAAGACAGGATGACACTCAGTGAAGTTCAATGATCAACTGTGTAAAGTTGTTTGAGGTTTGTTTTTTTGTATAACAAAAGTATACAAAAATAGAACAAAAGATTGCTGGGAACATCATGAATCTAATTTCCAAAGTTTTGGATGGATAAGTGATGCTAAAGCAGAGAGTATTGGTCTTCATCAGCTACAGTACTGTCCAACAGTCCGATTATCACCAGTCCCACCATGGTTATTCCCATTACCAGTTGTAGATTTAAATATTCATCAGGAAATAAGAAAGATCCTTTGATTTCTATCAATGGAGGGATATTGTACAAAATTATTTGGATTTTTATTTTACTAATCATGCATGTATATTTACAGATGGTTCTAAAAAAAACCCCAAAAAGGATGTGCTGGATCAGCAGTGTATATTCCAAAGAATGGACTAAGTATTAAGAAAAGAGTGACCAACAATGTGACAGTATACTACAGAATTGGTGACAATGTTATTGGCTCTGGAATGGGTTAAAAAAAATTAAACAAACAAAACAGTCATAATTTCAGATAGTTACTCTGCATTGGAAAGTATTCGATCAGGTAAATCATTCAGAACAGATATAAATCAATGAAATCTTTATCACTTTGCTTAAAATAGATTCCACAGGCATTACAACTACAACCCCGATTCCAAAAAAGGTGGGACAAAGTACAAATTGTAAATAAAAACGGAATGCAATCATTTACAAATCTCAAAAACTGATATTGTATTCACAATAGAACATAGACAACATATCAAATGTCGAAAGTGAGACATTTTGAAATTTCATGACAGCAACACATCTCAAAAAAGTTGGGACGGGGCAATAAGAGGCTGGAAAAGTTAAAGGTACAAAAAAGGAACAGCTGGAGGACCAAATTGCAACTCATTAAGTCCATTGGCAATAGGTCATTAACATGACTGGGTATAAAAAGAGCATCTTGAAGTGGCAGCGGCTCTCAGAAGTAAAGATGGGAAGAGGATCACCAATCCCCCTAATTCTGCGCCGACAAATAGTGGAGCAATATCAGAAAGGAGTTCGACAGTGTAAAATTGCAAAGAGTTTGAACATATCATCTACAGTGCATGATATCATCAAAAGATTCAGAGAATCTGGAAGAATCTCTGTGCATAAGGGTCAAGGCCGGAAAACCATACTGGGTGCCTGTGATCTTCGGACCCTTAGACGGCGCTGCATCACATACAGGCATGCTTCTGTATTGGAAATCACAAAATGGGCTCAGGAATATTTCCAGAGAACATTATCTGTGAACACAATTCACCGTACCATCCGCCATTGCCAGCTAAATCTCTATAGTTCAAAGAAGAAGCCGTATCTAAACATGATCCAGAAGCGCAGATGTCTTCTCTGAGCCAAGGCTCATTTAAAATGGACTGTAGCAAAGTGGAAAACTGTTCTGTGGTCAGACGAATCAAAATTTGAAGTTCTTTATGGAAATCAGGGATGCCGTTTCATTCAGACTAAAGAGGAGAAGGACGACCCAAGTTGTCATCAGCGTTCAGTTCAGAAGCCTGCATCTCTGATGGTATGGGGTTGCATTAGTGCGTGTGGCATGGGCAGCTTACACATCTGGAAAGACACCATCAATGCTGAAAGGTATATCCAGGTTCTAGAGCAACATATGCTCCCATCCAGACGACGTCTCTTTCAGGGAAGACCTTGCATTTTCCAACATGACAAGGCCAAACCACATACTGCATCAATTACAGCATCATGGCTGCATAGAAGAAGAAGGGTCCAGGTACTGAACTGGCCAGCCTGCAGTCCAGATCTTTCACCCATAGAAAACATTTGGTGCATCATAAAACGGAAGATACGACAAAAAAGACCTAAGACAGTTGAGCAACTAGAATCCTACATTAGACAAGAATGGGTTAACATTCCTATCCCTAAACTTGAGCAACTTGTCTCCTCAGTCCCCAGACATTTACAGACTGTTGTAAAGAGAAAAGGGGATGTCTCACAGTGGTAAACATGGCCTTGTCCCAACTTTGAGATGTGTTGTCATGAAATTTAAAAATCACCTAATTTTTCTCTTTAAATGATACATTTTCTCAGTTTAAACATTTGATATGTCATCCATGTTCTATTTTGAATAAAATATGGAATTTTGAAACTTCCACATCATTGCATTCCGTTTTTATTTACAATTTGTACTTTGTCCCAACTTTTTTGGAATCGGGGTTGTAGTTTCCTTTGGGTACATGCGCATGTTGTTATGGCGGGAAATGAAAAGGTTGACAAGCTGGCTAAGCAAACACTAAATAATATAGAAATAGAATTGCAAATCCCAGTTAGTAAGGCAGAGGCTAAGGTTTACATCAAGTCCTACACAAAGTCAGTCTGGCAGAAGATGGCAATGAAACAGGAAGACATCTATATTACACTGAAAAACAGGTGAATACCAGAAGGCTGGGGGCAGGAGTCGGAGAGAAGACATCATGATTGCCAACTGCCATAAAACCTTAAAGAAGAAGAGTCCGCTCTGCTCGTTCCAAAGTGTGCAGGACTGACAGTGATATCTGGGTACTCTATGGTCAGTAGAAGTGCCTTAATCTTCAGAAAAGTCTGACTTTTTTTTAATAACATGGGTCAAAACCACATATATCCATCTTCTCTTTGTATCAAATCTTCACTCGACAGTTCAAATCATATCATGGTAATACTGAGAAAATTTAGCATTGTTTACAGACACACTTTCAGCGGCTACCATCCTAGTTGCTTTGTATATTCACCATCATGGAGGATGCTCATGACATAGCACATTTTGATTATGTGGTTGCAAGTCATCTATTGTTTATACAGTGGTGCTTGAAAGTTTGTGAACCCTTTAGAATTTTCTATATTTCTGCATAAATATGACCCAAAACATCATCAGATTTTCACACAAGTCCTAAAAGTAGATAAAGAGAACCCAGTTAAACAAATGAGACAAAAATATGAGACTTGGTCATTTATTTATTGAGGAAAATAATCCAATATTCCATATCTGTGAGTGGCAAAAGTATGTGAATCTCTAGGATTAGCAGTTCATTTGAAGGCGAAATTAGTCAGGTGTTTTCAATCAATGGGATGACAATCAGGTGTGAGTGGGCACCCTGTTTTATTTAAAGAACAGGGATCTATCAAAGTCTGATCTTCACAACACGTTTGTGGAAGTGTATCATGGCATGAACAAAAGGGATTGAGTGTTGAGAGTGGATAAGTGTATGAATGCATGTAACTGTGGTTGGTAGAAGAGAGCAACTGGACTTGCTTGAAAAGTCTTGAAGACGTTTCGCCTCTCGTCCGAAAGGCATCCTCAGTTTTGTCTGTCTAATAAGGAGTATCAAGTATTTATCCTCTCATGGATCATCATAGAATCCGAATCAGAATGCTGATGGCTGCATTGTAGGTGGCTGATAGATGTCAGACACCCACCTCTGTTCAGTGATGGTCGTTCCAGGTTGACAAAAATGAACGATCCTCTCTGGCTAGGATGTCTGCCAGTTTTCTGGAAGTCCTCTCATACTCCCGCACCAGTCGAAGGGAACTCATCCCAAAGTGCGTAGAAACATATCTGTGAAGATACTCAGTCATCCAGGTACATGTAACTGTATTTGTCCAGGAGGGGGTGCTGTTGCGCCAAATATGGCGTGTAATTACGTGTGGCTAGTTTATAAAAGGGAGACGTTACCATCCTCTCTCTCGGTATTTGACTCTCACGGAGAGCAGCATGTCATGTACAGCTCAATAAACTATGCCGAGTTTGATGGCTGAAGAGACAAACGTCTAAACGTCTGTTCATTCATTCGAATTATTATTCCGCAGTGCAAGGTAGGCAGAAGAGATAAGCCTACCTATCAACAGGTTATGGGCCCAGGTACCAAGAATAATTCTAAAGTTTGACGGACACATGCGTCGGCAGCTAGCAAGACTGTGCTAGCATAGAAGTAGAGTTAGCCTACCCAAAAAGAGCCAGTTTAGCATTGGGAGTACTGGGAAGCTAAAGCTAGGCTGAAAAGGAGCAAAGCTGAGCTACAAACGCAAAAAGCCATGGCGAACAGAAACAGGACCGAATGGCCGAAGTTCGACGGGAGAGCAGAGGAGTATGAGCTCTGGGAAGAAAGGATGCTGTGCTGCATGCATGGAGTGGGACTGAAGCAGACAATCCTCACAGAGTCTGCTGGACCACTGATGGTGGAAGAAAAGGCTAACGACGACATACAATACATAACAGTACATAATGACTGCGCTGAATAAAGCCGACAACGAGACTGTAACCGAATACGTTATCCGAGCGGAGATGATTACGGCACTCGGGAATGCAGGGGAAGCACCGAGTGAGGGACTGATGATGGCGATGATCATGAGGGGGTTACCAGAGAAGTACAAGCCGTTCACACTGATGGGGACGCATGGTTCAGCAGACATGTCATTGGGAGAGTTCAAGGCAAAGTTGTGAAATTTCGAGGCCTCAGAAGACATAGACCCAGTCGCAGAAGAGGCAGGAGAAAGGGTGCTGAGGGCACAAGCGGCGCCAAGGAGAAAGACTGGGCAGGAGGAGATGGTGTGTTGGCAGTGCGGAGAAAAGGGCCATAAGAGAGGTTACTGCACAGAAAAAGTTTGGTGTAGTTTTTGCAAAAGCAGGGGGCACACAGACAAGGTGTGCACAAAGAAGGAGTGTGAACGGAGCACCCGGTGTGCGTGTCCAAGATGGCAACGGCGATAGATGTAGAGCAGATCGTGGACCAAATGGTGCCTGGGGCGTCACGGGAGGAGAAGACTACACCTTCAGTGCCCAAACAACAGATGCCAGCCTCTCAGGACAACGGCTGCAGATCCAGAGAAAGGGGCTGATTGTGGACACGGGAGCGACGTCCCACATCATCAATGACAGGAGCAAGTTCAAAAGTTTCGACAGCACCTTCAAGCCTGAGAGACACTGCATGGAGCTAGCAGACAGGAAGCGTACCGTCGGGGTGGCGCAAGGCAAGGGAGACTCACAGGTATGTCTCAAACAGTGAGGGGCGCCGGTGCGCAGTGACTTTAAAGAACGCTCTCTACATCCCCTCCTACCCTCAAGAACTCTTTTCAGTGAAGTCTGCCACCAATCATGGTGCCAAAGTGTTCTTTGATGAAGGTAAAGATGCCATAGTGTTGCCAGATGGCACAAGGTTCGATATTTATGTATATAAGAGAATGTACTACTTGCAAACTGAGTGTGATGTAGATGTGTGTCATGTTAGTTACGATATCCAGACATGGCATGAGGTAATGTGTCACTGCAATTACGAGGATATCTTGAAGCTGCAAGATGTAACAGAAGACATGCATATTAAAGGTGCAAAGCGTAGGCCTGATAAAGAATGTGTAGTATGCATAGAGGCAAAGTTCACTCAAACGAGAAACAGAGATCTGACTGGTAAGGTAAAGACACCACTTGAGCTGGTGAGCACAGATCTAGCTGGTCCAGTAAACAATGAGTCCATAGATGGTTACAAGTATATGCAGTCTTTTACAGATGTATACTGTACATGGGGCAGTGTTTGCTTACTTCCTGAAAGCAAAAAGTGATGCAGTCCAGGCCACTGAGAAGTATCTGGCAGATGTAGTACCTTATGGCACCGTAAAATGCATTCGATCAGACAACGGGACCGAGTTCACTCGCAGAGAGTTTCAAACACTACTGAGAAAGAACAAAATCAAACACGAGACTTCCTGCCCTTACTCCCCACACCAGAATGGGGTAGCTGAAAGGGAAGGGCACACTCTTTTCGAGATAGCCAGGTGTAAACTTATTGACAGTGGCCTACCTAAGAGTCTTTGGCACTATGCCATCCAGGAAGCAGCCTATACCAGAAACCGATGCTTTAACAAGCACACAGGCACTACCCCATATACAGCCATGACAGGTAAGAAGTGCGATCTATCTAGGATGCATAAATTCGGGTCAGTGTGCTATGCTTATCATCAAGGCAGAGGAAAACTAGATTCTAGATGTGAGAGAGGACTCTTTGTAGGACATGACAAAGGCAGTCCCGCCTACCTAGTCTACTACCCCAGTAAAGGAAAAGTGCAGAAGCACAGACTTGTAAAGTTTGTCAGCAAGACAACTTGTGAGAACAAGACCCAGACACAGGAACTAGGACTAGACCCCAAAGTAGGTTGTGACGAGAGTAGAGATTACACAGCCTAGTATACTGAACACAGATGTACAGGCTTATAGCCCACAGTCAGCATCAGAGAATCACCCTAGGGTGGTGTCACATGCATCAGACAGTGGGAGATACCCCACCAGAGCGTAAACCCCTGGGGTATCTGAGGGATTATACTTCAGAAAATACTGATGACAGTACAGTGTAGACTATTGCTACCGAGCAGTTTGTGGTGTACCTCTGACCTTTAAACAGGCCATGGCATCAACTGAGTCAGGAAAGTGGAGGAAAGCGATGGATGAGGAGATGAAGTCCCTAGAGGACAACCAGACCTTTACCCTGACTAAGTTACCAAAGGGCAGGAAGACAGTGGGGGGGGGGATGGGTGTACTCGATCAAGGGTGACATTGACGGACATGACCAGTACAAAGCTAGGTTTGTAGCGAAGGGCTATAATCAGAGAGCAGGGATAGATTATGGCGAGACGTTCTCTCCAACAGCCAATCTTACAAGTATACGTGTAGTGATGCAGAAGGCAGCCCAAGACGGTCTGATCTTGCATCAAATGGATGTGAAAACAGCCTATCTGCATGCACCCATTGATCGAGATATCTACACGGAACAACCTGAAGGTTATGAAAAAGAGGGAGAGAAGCTAGTGTGTAAACTAGAGAAGTCAGTTTACGGCCTGAAGCAGTTGGGGCATAATTGGAATGAGATGCTCCACACATGTCTAGTAGATGACAACTTCACTCAGAATCCGACAGACCACTGCGTCTACATCAAAGAGTCTAAGGAAGCAGGGAAGGTAATAGTAGTTATCTGGGTGGATGATCTTATCATCGCAGCCAGCAACAAAGGGAGTCTAGAGAAGGTGAAAAACATGCTTTCTACCAGATTTAAGATGAAAGACCTAGGTAGTTTGAAGTATTTTCTGGGCATGGACTTCAGCCAGTCTGGCGGCTGTGTGAAAGTGTCGCAAAAGAGGCATGTTGAAAGGATACTGGAATGTTTTGACATGCAGATATGTAGAATTAGAGAAACACCATGTGACCAAAAGTTAGACTGCTCTGAAGATGTGCCCAAAATGTCTGATGTGAAGAAGTACAGGGAGGCTGTCAGCAGCTTAATTTACTTGACAACCTGTACGCGTCCTGACCTATGCTTCGTAGTGAGCAAGTCATCACAGCATTTTGCTGACCCTACAGATGAACATTGGGTTACAGTAAAACATGTTTTGCGTTATCTTAGAAGTACAGCAGACAAACAGCTCTGTTTCAGAAAGAGCGAAGAGGGCCTAGGCCTACGGGCATATAGTGATGCAGACTGGGCTGGAGATGCTAGCGACAGACACAGTACCTCTGGGTATTGTGGGAGTATGGGCAAAGACAGCGCCTTAGGGCCCATTTACACGAGGACACTGTCAAGTAAAAATGACTAAATATTTTATCGGAAGTGCCTTTCGTCTACACGGGGACGGCGTTTCCGAGGCTGAAAAACAGAAAAAATTGAAAACGCCTTCCAGAGTGGATAAGTTAAAAACAGCCCCCGTTGCATATCCGTCTAAACTACCCAATACGCGAAACTCTGCTCGGATCTGCTCACGTCGGGTATGCGTTTATGTCATACATATGTCATATACTGTACATGCCAGCCCGGGAAGTAAGAAAGTAAGTAAAAAAGTAAGAGCATGTCTGATTACATCGATCCAATGGACCTTCAAGCTGCTCTGGCAGCTTTAATAAACATCCAGGAGTCCTTCGAACATCTATACCGAATCTGCACATATACCATTAATGAACAGAGGCGGGTATGCAATTACCTTTATGAATTTTTGGATACACCGATTCTTCGGAGGTGTGCAGACGAAGTTTTTCTTAACCTCATGAGTAGCCATAGCCTGAGTAGTCAAAATTTTCGCGGCGCAGATGTGCAGATCAGACAAGACGGAAGATGTTGCGCATGCGTGCAGACATAACGGAGGTCTTTCACAGCACCACCTAGCCACCTGGCATGCACATCCAATTGAATTCCACACATTTATGCGTCACTGTATAGATGCAGATTTCCTCCTTGAAAACGGTCGTGTAGATGCGGAAAAAAGTGAGAATGAAAACGAACTTTTGCGTTTTTGTTTCAGACCGTCCCCGTGTAAAGTGGGCCTCAGTCTCTTGGAGAGCCACCTACGGTAGCGCTATCCACATGCACGGCCAAGTACATAGCCCTAGTGCGAACAATACAGGAGAGTATTCATTTGGAACAACTACTGGGAGGCATAGATACCTACATGTACAAGAAAACTGTTGTCTATGAGGATAACCGGGGGCAATTGCACTCGTTAAGAACCCCATGTGTAAGCAAAGATGTAAGCATGTAGACATCAAATATCACTTCACTAGGTCTATCATAAGTGAAGACAAAATATCACTTGTTTACTGTCCCACAGACGACATGGTGGCAGATGTTATGACAAAACCTGCCTCCAGGCTTAAGCTGCAGAAATTTGCTGAAGTCATGTTTGGTGTGTAACATGTTGACATTTAACTGCACCATTTTTTTATGATTTTTTTAATTTGGTTCTGTAAAAGTTGTACTGTATACATGTCATTCATAAGTGGGAGTGTTGAGAGTGGATAAGTGTATGAATGCATGTAACTGTATTTGTCCAGGAGGGGGCGCTGTTGCACCAAATATGGTGTGTGGCTAGTTTATAAAAAAGGGAGATGTTACCATCCTCTCTCTCTCGGTATTTGACTCTCACGGAGAGCAGCATGTTGTGTACAGCTCAATAAACTATGCCAAGTTTGATGGCTGAAGAGACAAACGTCTGAACGTCTGTTCATTCATTAGAATTATTATTCCGCAGTGCAAGGTAGGCAGAAGAGATAAGCCTACCTATCAACACCGAGGACCTCAGAAAAAGCATTGTTGATGCTCATCAGGCTGGAAAAGGTTACAAAACCATCTCTAAAGAGTTTGGACTCCACCAATCCACAGTCAGACAGATTGTGTACAAATGGAGGAAATTCAAGACTATTGTTACCTTCCCCAGGAGTGGTTGACCAACAAAGATCACTCCAAGAGCAAGGTGTGTAATAGTCAGCGAGGTCACAAAGGACCCCAGGGTAACTTCTAAGCAACTGAAGGCCTCTCTCACATTGGCCAATGTTAATGTTCATGAGTCCACCATCAGGAGAACACTGAACAACAATGGTGTGCATGGCAGGGTTGCAAGGAGAAAGCCACTGCTCTCCAAAAAGAACATTGCTGCTCTTCTGCAGTTTGCTAAAGATCATGTGGACAAGCCAGAAGGCTACTGGAAAAATGTTTTGTGGACGGATGAGACCAAAATAGAACTTTTTGGTTTAAATGAGAAGCGTTCTGTTTGGAGAAAGGAAAACATTGCATTCCAGCATAAGAACCTTATCCCATCTCTGAAACATGGTGGTGGTAGTATCAATGGTTTGGGACTGTTTTGCTGCATCTGGGCCAGGAAAGCTTGCCATCATTGATGGAACAATGAATTCTGAATTATACCAGCAAATTCTAAAGGAAAATGTCAGGACATGTGTCCACTGAATCTCAAGAGAAGGTGGGTCATGCAGCAAGACAACGACCCTAAGCACACAATTCGTTCTACCAAAGAATGGTTAAAAAAGAATAAAGTTAATATTTTGGAATGGCCAAGTCAAAGTTCTGACCTTAATCCAATCAAAATGTTTTGGAAGGACCTGCAGGACTGATCAACAGTTACCGGAAACGTTTAGTTGCAGTTATTGCTGCACAAGGGGGTCACACCAGATACTGAAAGCAAAGGTTCACATACTTTTGCTACTCACAGATATGCAATACTGGATCATTTTCCTCAATAAATAAATGACCAAGTATAATATTTTTGTCTCATTTGTTTAACTGTGTTCTCTTTAGAATCAGAATCACTTTTATTGCCAGGTATGTGTACACACACGAGGGATCTGACTCCGGTTTCACTTAGCTCTCTTAGTACAAACAGATTAAAAAAAAAGTGTAGACAAAAAACAAAACAAAAAGCTATGTACATGTAGAAGGGCAAATATATCTATAGACAAGGATATATATATCATCTCATTATCTCTAGCCACTTTATCCTGTTCTACAGGGTCGCAGGCAAGCTGGAGCCTATCCCAGCTGACTATGGGCGAAAGGTGGGGTACACCCTGGACAAGTCGCCAGGTCATCACAGGGTTGACACAGACACAGACAACCATTCACACTCGCATTCCCACCTACGGTCAATTTAGAGTCACCAGTTAACCTATCCTGCATGTCTTTGGACTGTGGGGGAAACCGGAGCACCCGGAGGAAACCCACGCAGAAACGGGGAGGACATGCAAACTCCGCACAGAAAGGTCCTCGCCGGCCACGGGGCTCAAACCTGGACCTTCTTGCTGTGAGGTGACAGCGCTAACCATTACACCACTGTGCCGCCCAAGTTTATTTGTATAGCGCTTTTAGCAATAAACATTGTTGCAAAGCAGCTTTACAGAATTTGATGGACTTAAAACATGAGCTAATTTTATCCCTAATCTATCCCCAATGAGCAAGCCTGTGGCAACGGTGGCAAGGAAAAACTCCCTCAGATGACATGAGGAAGAAACCTCAAGAGGAACCAGACTCAAAAGGGAACCCATCCTCATTTGGGCAACAACAGACAGCATGACTATAACATTAACAGTTTTAACATGGGTGTGAATGTGAGTGTGAATGGTTGTCTGTGTCTATGTGTCAGCCCTGTGATGACCTGGCGACTTGTCCAGGGTGTACCCCGCCTTTCGCCTGTAGTCAGCTGGGATAGGCTCCAGCTTGCCTGCGACCCTGTAGAAGGATAAAGCGGCTAGAGATAATGAGATGAGATGAGTTTTAACATGAAGACAGTTTCGTTGATGTTGTAACTCTTCATTGATGGAAACTTGAGTGCAAAACTGTTCATGACAACTGCATTCCTAAAGTTAGCAAGTCAACTGTAGTCCTCAGCCATAAAAGCATTACTGTAAGAGTCCAGAGCGTCCTCCAGGTGTAACTTTCAACTGTCCTCATGGGGCCCATCCTCCACAGGAGCGATGCGATAAGACTCCAACCAGACACGGCGCACCAGGATGGACCAAGCAGGTCCAAGGGGCAGAAGAGGTCAGCATCTCAATCCCAGGACTGACATGTAACTCAGACGGACAGATTGGGGGGGGGGGGGGGGGGAGAGAAAACAGGTTGTTAGGTATGCCCTAAAAATGACACAAGTATTAAGTCTGTGTGGTAGGCTCGCAGAGACGAGAGTCTTGACATCAGGCATAATACACAACAATGGCATGTTAATATGGTTAAAAAATATCATGACCTGCTCTGGCTGGATGCTTGATTGGGTGATGGGAGCACACTCCTCAGCAATGATGGGATGCAGATGGGACCCTAAGGGCTGGCCAGACAATTCAGTTACATTTCACCGGGTCTGGGACATGCGACAGAATGTCTGACGGCCGATTCCCTGCAGGCTATGATAGCCAGTCGAGGTCTCCACCAAAAGATTTTCTGTTGACTCCATGTAACTCAGAGGGACAGATTGGGGGGGGGGGGGGAAGAGGGGGAAAGAAAAGACAGGTTGTTCGGTATGCCCAGTGTCACCTGAATAAGTATACATATTGCACTGAGTACAAGCAGGGACTCCGGCAACTAACTAGGACAGCATAACTAAAAGGGGAGAGCCAGAAGGTAACACAGGCATGAGGGAGCCCCAGGACATAAAGCAGCCAGCCATTACACCATCAACAAACTCGAGTGAGCAAGCGAGTGGGGACTGACAGCATCCATACATCCTAGTTTACCAAAACACTATGTCTGAGGATCCTCCAGATCTACTCCTTTACCTCATAAACACCATTAACAAAAGGCTTGACTAAACAGATATGTTTTCAGCCTAGACTTAAACACTGAGACTGTGTCTGATTCTCGAACATTACTTGGAAGGCTGTTCCATAACCGTGGGGCTTTGTAAGAAAAGGCTCTGCCCCCTGATGTAGCCTTCACTATACAGTACGAGGTACCAGCAGATAGCCTGCACTTTTTGATCTAAGTAGGCATGGCGGGTCATAGAGGAGCAGAAGTACACTCAGGTACTGTGGTGCGAGACCATTTAGTGCTTTAAAAAGGTCAATAGTAGTATTTTATAATCAATACAAAATTTGATTGGGAGCCAGTGCAGTGTGGATAAGACGCGTGATATGGTGATATTTTCTAGTTCTAGTAAGGACTCTTGCTGCTGCATTTTGAACTAACTGGAGCTTGTTTATGCACTTATTGGAACATCCAGACAGTAAGGCATTACAATTGTAAAATATGTGTAGGTAAAATGAATTCTGGCTACTAATCCATTAGCAAGCTCTACAGGTTGTCCGATCAGAACAATGATGAGGGAGAAGTATTTCCAAGCAAAGGTCTTCTTTATTTATCTTTACACCCACAACACACATGAATAAATTCTTCTTTCTATCAAAATAAACATTGTCTCTGTGCATGTGTGTGGTTCTGAAATAAAGGAAAGGATACAATTTTCTTTACCATCATGGTAATAATTACTGCCTACATGTAACAGTACTAGCTAGCTAGCATGACACAGCAAGAATTACCAATCAATATCAATTTAACAAAACCAGATTAATTTGGTACTTACAAGACTCATACATAACTGGTGCAGTTAAAACACCCAACAAATTTCTAATATTAATAAAGGCACTCACCAATAGATGCACGCACACCAAACTATGAAACATCTATGAATAACTACAGACATGCTCCAACTGCTGCTGCCACCTTGATCTTATCTTCTGCTACTGACAAATGCAAAAGGGGGCCTAAAAGGGTCCGCAAATCTAAGGGGTGACCAATTAACTGCCTAACTAAAATAGGAAACTGGATAATTGGCATAACATAAAAGGATATCAGATGGACTTTTGTACAGCCACCCCCATGTCTGCTGTGCAGATTTGCTTCTAAAGGCCATCTATCCTGGGTCTTCTGGAAGTGCAGGAAGTCAGATGAGTCTTGCCACCGGTCGCAAATAAATCCGGTCCTTCACCAATACTTCGGCCATCCTCACTCTCCCATCTGAACCAGGATGGACTGTCTTAACTATACCGACAAGCCAGAGGGCCCTTGGGGCTTGAGGATCCACAATCATCACCACCGTGCCAACAGTCAGATCTTCCTTTTCCTTTTGCCACTTCTGACGAATCTGTTGACTTGTTAGGTAATGACGGATATACCTGGCCCAGAACTGATCAGCCAGTACTTGACTGTGTCTCCATCTCTTGCGGCTTAGCAACTCTGATTCTGGGTAAATCACCTGGGGTAGAGAAGCATCAGTCCTCCCCATCAGAAGAGAATTTGGAGTCACAGGGTCAGGATCTGAGATATCCGAGGACACATAACCCAAAGGTTTGGAATTAAGTATTCCTTCAATCTCTACCAGGACTGTCCATAGTACCTCTTCCGGGACAGTTTGTGCTCCAAGGACTGTAGCCAGTGCTGCCTTAATAGACCGTATGTGTCTCTCCCAGGAGCCACCAAAGTGCGGTGCACTAGGTGGGTTGTAACAGTAGTCAATCTGCTGGGCAGCAAGCTTCTCCTTCAAGGCAGGTTGGAGGGCCTGGAATGCCTCCTTCAGTTCAGCATCACCACCTCTGAAGTTTGTCCCTCTGTCACATAAGATCTCATGTGGCTTGCCTCTTCTGGACACAAAACGACGTAGTGACATGAGGAACGAGTCAGAGTCTATGCTTGACAGGAGATCTATATAGACGGCCTTGGTGGTAAGACACTTATACAAGATGCCCCAGTGCTTTCCATTACGCCTTCCAACTCGAATCTGGAAAGGGCCAAAGCAATCTATTCCAGTTGAATGAAAGGCAGGCTTGTAAAGCCTTAAGCTGGAGGGAGGCAAATCGGCCGTCCGTGGAATGTCTGGTGCGCCATGCCACTTACGGCATTCAGGGCATTTGTACTGGAACTTACGGATTGCTTGTCTACCTCTCAGGATCCAAAAGCATCGCCTAACTTCGGCGAAGACTCGCTCTGGCCCAGGGTGATGCAGCTCTTCGTCATACCATTAGATGATCAGCCTTGTGATGTGATGAGTGGGGTTGAGGACAACTGGATGTTGAGTGTCTTGACTTATATCATCACATCTACGTAGGCAGCCTCCAACGCATATTAACCGGGTGCTGGAATCGAATTCAGGGGCCAGTGTGGCTAATCTACTGGTTGACGCTACTGGTTTTCCAGATTGAAACTGAATCATAGTCTTGGAAGCTCTCTGCCTGGGCTTGGCGAAGAATATCCAGCTCAGCATTCCTGAAGTCGTCGGCTGACAAGCTGCTGGAATCTGAAGCTACCCCGTGTGCTGAACGGGCTACAGCCTCCAGGAGTTCCTGAAATGTACTGTATTGGCTCACATCAATCCGCAGTGAACCACTATGGACTGCTATGACTCCACAAAAGGCTTGCTTCTGCAGCTCCTCTGGAACGTTTGATATGCACTCAGATGGTCGCTCAGGCCAGGAGGTCTCCGGTTGCCAGAGGAAGACTGGACCTTGAAGCCATCGACTGTCATCAGTCAGCTGAGACAGGGTCTTTCCCCTTGTGATGTCGTCTGCAGGATTTCTTTGCGAGTCTACATAGCGCCATGTCCCTGAGTCGATTAGCTCCTGAATTTCGGCGATCCGAGTTCCCATGAAAACTTTGAACTTGCAGGATTCTGATTGCAGCCAGGTAAGTACTGTCATAGAATCTGTCCAGTAGAAGTAATGGTGGGCATTCAGAGTTAACTCTCTCTTCAGAACTGATGCCAGTTGGGCACCTGTTAAGGCAGCAGACAGCTCCAGCCTTGGGATTGACAAATGCCGTTTGGGGGCCACTCTTGAGTGGGCAGCAACAAAGGCAACTTGAGCACATCCACTGGTGTCTTCTGTGCGAAGATATGCTACCGAGCCATATGCCTTTTCAGAAGCATCACAGAATATGTGGACACTATGTCTGCAGGTGTTGATGTCCAGCTCAGGGGTGGTGTAGCACCTTGGCACAGTAAGACATGATAGCTGGGGAAGTTCCTCTACCCAGGAATGCCAATCTTGTAAAAGATCAGAACGTAGGTTGGGATCATCCCATTCGCGCTTCCGATCCCAGAGCTTCTGCACTATGACCTTGGCTCTGGTGATAAAAGGCACAATGAATCCGAGTGGATCATACTGCCTGGCAAGGATGCTATAGATACTGCGCATTGTAGGCTGTGCATCAAGCTCAAGCTGCCCATGCTTGAAGCCTAAAGTGTCTGATTGGCAGTGCCAAATCAAGCCGAGGGTGTGTTCTTCTGGGTCGCTCGCATTCTGGGTGAGCCAGAGTTCAGCACTTTCATACCTATTCTCTGAGGGCAAATGGCTGATGATACTTGAGCAGTTACTGCTCCATTGTCTCAGGTCAAATCCACCTTCAGCCAGGAGATGGCGCAGTTTATCGACAAGATCTCTAGCCTCATGAGCTGACTGCAGACTCTGTAGACAATTGTCTACGTAAAAACACTGTTCCACTGATGTGCGCAGTTTGTCTCCATCTTCAGTGTGGTCCACCACATGCTTTTGGAGACCAAAAGTGGTACAGCAGGGGCTTGAGATTGTTCCAAATGGCAGGACTTGTCACTGATAGACATCTGGAGGGTCATTCCTTTGCATTTCTCTCCACAGGAACCTCAACAGTGGCTGGTCCTCTAGGAGGAGGCAGACTTGGTGAAGCATGCCCTTTATATCAGAACTGATTGCAAAGGCATGTTCCTGGAAGTGGAGGAGAACCCCAAGCAGAGTGGCACCCAGCACAGGTCCAGGGAGAAGATAATCGTTCAAGCTGATGCCTCTATGAACGAAGGAGCAGTTAAAGACGATTCTGTTCTTCCCATTATGGTGGACCATATGATGGGGGATATACCACCCAGGACTGTTGGTTGCTTCCTCCAGTGGGATCTTGCTCACATAGCCTGCCTCGACTAGCTTGCTGATCTCTTGGTTGTAGGTGGCAGCCTTGTCTGGATCAGCAGCAAGCCTCTTTCTTCTCTGTACCACGCAGGTGGGCCATCACAGCTTCCTTTGGAGCAACCAACAGAGGTAGATCAGTTTTCCACAACAGCAGTGTGGCGTACCGCAAAACTCCATCTACCTCCACTCTGATGGTCTTCTCCTCGAGGATTTGGATGGCCTTTACATCCTGTCTTGAGCGCGTCACGAATTTCTCACTACGATAGGGCAAAGTATCCAATTGCCACAACTTCTCGACATGTTGTAGTAACTCAGAGTTGCTTAAGGTGATGGATGTTAGAAGGCATTGCTGAGTGGTGAGGCTATGCTTCATGAGCTTAGAAGGCCCCTGGAGTGACCATCCCAGCTGGGTCTTAATGGCAGCAGGCCCTCCCGGCGGACCAAGACGCACAGGCTCCGTTGGTATGATGAGGTGTGGATGGTCTGATCCTATAAGGAGTAAGGGCTGCACACAGTCAATGGGCTGTAGAGGCACATTCTTCAGGTGCTGATATGACTTCTTGAGTGCAGCAATTGGGTAAGTATGAGATCTCAAACCAAGCTCTTTAGCTGTAAATGCCCTTTGAATGAGGAACATCTTCCCAGGTTGGTGAGCAGGTGACACTGAGAACGACACTGTGGCTCCCTTGATGACGTGCATCTCTTGGCATACTGTATGTAAAGACAATTCTTCAGGTGTACCTCGAAGACCAAGTTGCTGTGCTGCCTCACCCAGCAAAATGGTACGCTCAGAGCCGTCATCTAACAGTGCATACGTGTCTAATGAGTTGTCACCATTCCTTAAGATGACTCGGCTCATCTTCAGTAGCACCCTACTACTGCCAGCAGGTCTGTCCACATAGAGGGTTTGAGCAGTAGAGCTAGTTGGTTTGAAATTCTCCATTAACCCAATCGTGTTCTTCACAGAAGTAGTCATCTTACTATTACTCCCCACGTTCACTTCATGAAGGATCTCTAAATGCCGCTTGTCACATTTCTTGCACTTAGTCTTAAGAGTACACTCTGCACTTAAATGTTCACGCCCGCACTTCCAGCACCTCTGATTGCACCGGATCCACTTCTCAATTTGTTCCTTAGTAAGGATTTGGAAGTTTGCACACTGGTTCAGATAGTGCTTTGTGGTGTTACAGAAGGGACAGAATTTCTTTGGCTTTTCCCTAAGCTGGTCTGACCTACTCGACTGTGGTTCAGACAGGGAGCTGTTCTGCTCTGTGCTGTGAAGAACAGTCGTGGGCTTAGGCTGTGACTTGTGGTCTTTGCGTTGCTCCTTGGGGCCCTGACATTCCTTACTAGGCTCAACAGTTGACTGTAAATTATCCACTTGAATCTTCACTTCATATTCCAGCCATTTTGCCAGGTCAAGTAGAGTGGGAATGGGAGTCCTCTTGGGATCCACAAACCTCCTGAAGTTCACTCTTAAATCATAAGGCAACTTCCCTAATATACAGGAAACATGAGATCCACATCGTAGCTCTGTATCCCCAGCATGGCCAAGCTGGTCTAACATTGTGACATACCCCAGGTTGAGTCTTGACGAGGGCCTAATGCTCGCACTTTGAGCGCAAATCGCTTGAACGCCTTGGTGTCGCCCATCTTGACATTTGGCTCCTCCATTAGCTTTGAGATACGCTGAAGTGCAATTTGATGTGGTTGCCCATATAACTCAGTCAGAGCATCCATTGTATCAGAGTAGGGGTAACGGCTATTACTGTAAGAATCGGCAACTAGCAACACGTCCTCCAGCTTCAGGTGATCCGTTAAAATGTGAAACTTAAATTGCTCCATTGCATCTGGGGGAAGGAGGTTGTCTAGAACAACTTTGAGCCTATTGAACTCACTTGAATCTTCATGCTGGAAGTCAGGGATCTTTGCCTTTGGACCTCGATAGAAAAGCTCTGTCTCTACAGGACGTGATGGTGAGGAGCATCGAGATGAGCGAGAGCTTTGACACTGAGGTGAGTAGGATGGCTGGTGATGCCCAGAGCTATGACACCGAGGTGAGTAGGATGGCTGGCGCTGAGAGCTATGGTGCGGAGGTGAGTACGATGGCTCAAGGTGTTGAGAACCATAATGCCAACCTGGGTCATAGCCCCTCTCAGAGTTATATCTATACTGCCTGGTATAGCCCTCAGCAGGTGGGCTACGATGATAATGCACATAGAATGATCTACGGAAGCATTGTGACATACTCCAGGTTGAGTCATGACAAGGGCCTGTAGGTGAGTAGTGGCTGCGGCGAGGAGGTGACTGAGGGTAGCGGCTTGGGTTTCGGCTTGAGTGGTCTCTGGTTGATGGCCCGTGATGGTGTAGTAACCTGTCAAGACCACTAGTGAGCTCATCAACATCATCTCCTTTTAGTGCATGCTGTTGCTTGCTCTCAGTGGCTGCCGATTCAGCTACAGGTTGTGGAGAACGTGGATCCTGATGATCTCTTTGAAGCATCTCTCCTTCCTGTGACAGCGGTGAGCTTGATCTAGAGCATGAAGCTCGATGCCTTGGGAGTGAGTGATATTCATGTCTCATGCACCGAGACCTCTGTTGCTCCTCCATCTCGTCTATATAGCATCTCAGCACAGCATTCTCTTCAGCAAGTTGATATACATGCCTCCTCAGCTCTGGAGTATGTGCACTCTCAGCTTGAAGTGCTTCTTGTGTTGTGGGTGACTGATGAGTGTCAGCTGAGTGACTGGCTTCGTCTTCTGCTTGCTTCAACATTGGTTAGCTATAGAACTTGCTATATCTGGCTCGAAGGACCATGTAAAATATGTGTAGGTAAAATGAATTCTGGCTACTAATCCGTTAGCAAGCTCTACTGGTTGTCCGATCAGAACAATGATGAGGGAGAAGTATTTCCAAGCAAAGGTCTTCTTTATTTCTGAAATAAAGGAAAGGATACAATTTTCTTTACCATCATGGTAATAATTACTGCCTACATGTAACAGTACTAGCTAGCTAGCATGACACAGCAAGAATTACCAATCAATATCAATTTAACAAAACCAGATTAATTTGGGACTTACAAGACTCATACATAACTGGTGCAGTTTAAACACCCAACAAATTTCTAATATTAATAAAGGCACTCACCAATAGATGCATGCACACCAAACTATGAAACATCTATGAAAAACTACAGACATGATCCAACTGCTGCTGCCACCTTGATCTTATCTTCTGCTACTGACAAATGCAAAAGGGGGCCTAAAAGGGTCCTCAAATCTAAAGGGTGACCAATTAACTGCCTAACTAAAATAGGAAACTGGATAATTGGCATAACATAAAAGGATATCCGATGGACTTTTGTACAACAATAATCCAACCTGGAGGTAACGAAAGCATGAACTAGTTTTTCTGCGTCATGTAGTGACATTAAATTTCTTATCTTAGCAATATTTCTGAGATGAAAGAAAGCTATCCGGGTAATGTTATCAATGTGAGTTTTGAATGAAAGACTGGGGTCAATAATCACCCCGAGGTCTTTTACTGCTGCACGTGAAGAAATAGAAAGGCCATCCAGAGTCACTGTGTAATCAGAAAACTTACTTCTAGCTGTATGTGGTCCTAGTACAAGTACTTCAGTCTTGTCAGAGTTAAGCAGAAGGAAATTAATAAGCATCCAGTGTCTAATGTCCTTAACACATTCCTCAATTCTATAAAGCTGGTGTCTCTCATCAGGTTTTGCAGAAACATACAACTGTATGTCATCAGCATAACAGTGGAAACTAATACCATGTTTACAAATAATATCACCCAGAGGTAACATATATAGAGAAAAAAGCAGTGGACCCAAGACAGAACCTTGTGGAACACCAAACTTTACCTCAGTACGTCTAGAAATATCATCATTTATATCAACATACTGATAACGATCAGTTAAATAAGAGCTGAGCCAGAAGAGGGCCGTTCCCTTAACTCCCAGAACATTTTCTAGTTCCTGGTTCCTGAGTTGTTTGCGCCGAGTCCTTGTGTCAGCAGCTCCTTAGACAGGTTGAGCATCCTGAGCTGGCGCAGAAAGTACAACCTCTGCTGGGCCTTTTTGATGATGGTGACTGTGTTGGTCTCCCACTTTAGGTCCCGGGAGATTGTGGAGCCCAGAAACCTGAAGGTTTCAACAGCAGTCACAGTGTTGTTGGTGATGGTGATGGGCGTCAGGGTGGGGGGGGATCCTTCTAAAGTCCACTGTCATCTCCACAGTTTTGAGCATGTTCAGCTTCAGATTGTTCTGACCTCACCAACAGACCAGCCGTTCAACCTCCCGTCTGTATGCAGACTCGTCACCGTCTCAGATGAGGCCGATGACCGTTGTTTCGTCTGCAAATTTCAGGAGTTTAACAGATGGGTCTCTTGAGGTGCAGTCATTGGTGTAAAGGGAGAATAGCAGTGGGGAGAGCACACACCCCTGGGGGGCACCAGTGCTGATAGACCGGGTGCTGGATGTGATGCTCCCCAGCCTCACTTGCTGCTTCCTGTCAGTCAGGAAGTTTATAATCCAGGAGGTGTCAGTGTGGAGGAGGGCACAGTGAGCTGGGTGAGCTTGGTGTGGAGGATGTCTGGAACGATGGTGTTGAACGCCGAACTGAAGTCCACGAACAGGATCCTGGCGTATGTCCCTGCAGAGTCAAGGTGTTGCAGGATGTAGTGCAGTCCCATATTGATTGCATCATCCGCTGACCTGTTTGCCTGGTAGGCAAACTGCAGGGGGTCCAGTAGGGTGTCTGTG
Organism: Neoarius graeffei; assembly: GCF_027579695.1. Classification (NCBI taxonomy): domain Eukaryota; kingdom Metazoa; phylum Chordata; class Actinopteri; order Siluriformes; family Ariidae; genus Neoarius; species Neoarius graeffei. The sequence continues at coordinate 22,575,772 of NC_083592.1, read as the reverse complement.
ATGTCCTTCAGGTGTGACAACACCAGTCTCTCGAAGGACTTCATGACTACAGATGTCAGGGCTACAGGCCTGTAGTCATTCAGTCCTGTGATGGTGGTTTTCTTGGGAACTGGGATTATTGTGGAGTGTTTGAAGCATGAGGGGACTTCACACAGCTCCAGGGATCTATTGAAGATCTGGGTGAAGATGGGGGCCAGCTGATCAGCACAGACCTTCAGACAGGAGGGTGACACACCATCTGGGCCGGGTGCCTTCCTGATCTTCTGTCTGTGAAAAAGCTGACAAACATCCTCTTCACAGATCTTGAGTGCTGGTGTGGGGTCAGAGGCAAGAGGAGGCAGAATAGCAGGGGGTGTAAATGGGTCTTTAATGTCTGAGGGGGGGAGAGGTGTGAATGTGTCAAATCTGCAGTAGAACACATTCAACTCATCAGCCAGTTGATGGTTTATTGCAGACACTACGTTTACATGCACATAGAGAGAATCGAATTTCTGCCGTTGCTCGACTGAAATCGAAGTTCAAAATGCCATGTATACACCTTAATTCGGCTGAAATTGAACCGAACTTGATTTCTCGGAATCAAGCTACACGACCTAGTTTATGCGATTTCTGCCAAGCTACTTTGTGCATGTATACCCTATCGAGCTAGTTGTCGAGCTACTTCCGGAAGTGACGAGTGACGAGACCACAAGCGGGAAACACAACAGCCTCGGTCGGCATGACAACAGTAGTAGCGAGCAGCAGAAGAGGTCAGGAGGAACAAACGAAGAAGAGAAAATGGCGATGTAGAGCTCTCTGAAGTGTGGGTGGAGCACAGAGGACGGCAGGACAAAGCTTCTGGTACTAATAGGCTTTTTATTGTCAGACTTTTCAGTTTAACAGCCTACTTTTATTCTTGAGAGAAAAACACACACACGCACGTGCGTGCAGTGTTCTAGTCCCGGGATGAGCTGTCCCCTCTGCTCTCCCTCTGCCTCCTTAAATAGGGCGCGGTTACTGGGAAGACACACAAACACAGGTTAATTACCGTCAGGTGAAGTGATTCTGCCACTCACCTTCCCTGGCTCCACCCTCCTGTCACAGACCGGCGCTTGACCACGCCCCCACTGCCACAAGCAAGCAGAAACGTGCACTTCTGGAGCAATGAGGAGACAGAGTTCATGCTCATTCAGCTTAAGGAGTTGAATATATTAAAATTCATGGACGGGAGAAAAACGCGCAATGGAGAACACGGAACTGATAACTTTGTTTACACTCTTGAATAGCTCTTCTTCATGACAACAACCGGAAGTGTACCAACACGATGGGGCGTGTTGCGCCACCTGTGGCTTGGGTGCACAATGCACCTCACACAATAGCCCGATTTCATTGTGTGCATGTAGGATTGGATTTCTCTGGCACCCTGCTGGGACCTTCAGCTCGATTACCGACAGCAGCTCGATTTGGATGTGCATGTAAACATAGTCAGTGTTGGGGAATGGTCTCCTGTAGTTGGTGATATTCTTCAGGCCTATCCACACTGACACCGGATCGTTGGCTGAAAGGCTGTTTTTGATCCTTTCAGCGTAGCTCCTCTTAGCTGCTTTCACCTCTTTCATCAGTCACTACGTTTACATGCACATCCAAATCGAGCTACTGTCAGTAATCGAGCAAAGGGTCCCAGCAGGGGTGCCAGAGAAATCCAATCCTACATGCACAGTGTTTAAATTGAGCTATTGTTATGAGGTGCATTGTGCACCCGAGCCACAGGTGGCGCTACACGCCCCATCGTGTTGGTACACTTCCAGTTGTAGTCATGAAGAAGAGCTATTCAAGAGTATAAACAAAGTGACTACAGGCGGAAATTAGCATGTACTGCTATAACCTGGTACAGACATCTGTCCTTACCACAAGGATAATGTTTAATTTGTACACTGTCCCTTTTAAAAATAAAATAAACTCTAAACTCTAAGAAGAGTGTTTGTAGTTTGTATGTATGAACAGAAGTGTTCCTAATAAAGTGGGCGGCTAAGGTGAAGTGTCATGCCGACCGAGGCTGGGTTTTTTTTTTTCGACCGAGGCTGTTGTGTTTCCCGCTTGTGGTCTCGTCACTCGTCACTTCTGGAAGGGGCAGTGCTGAAGTAAGTAGCTGGACTGCGTGGCTCGATAGGGTATACATGCACTAAGTAGCTTGGCAAAAATTGCATAATCTAGGTCGTGTAGCTCGATTGCGAGAAATCCAGTTCGATTCAATTTCAACCTAGCTAAGGTGTTTACATGCCATTTAGAGCTTCGATTTCAGACGAGCTACGGCAGAAATTCGATTTTCTCTATGTGCATGTAAACGCACTGAGTGTGTTTCTGACCTGTTTGTACAGGACTCTGTCCCCACATCTGTTGGCCTCCTCCTTGGCCTGGCGAAGCTGCCTGAGTTTTGTGGTGAACCAGGGTTTGTTGTTGTTGTATGTGCGGAAGGTCTTGGTGGGCACACACATATCCTCACAAAAACTGATGTAAGATGTCACAGTATCAGTCAGTTCATGCAGGTCTGAAGCTGCAGCCTCAAAAACACTCCAATCAGTGCAGTCAAAGCAGGCTTGTATCCCCACTTTGGCCTCATCGGACCATCTCCCCACCGTCTTGACTACAGGCTTAGCAGATTTCAGCTTCTGCTTGTAGGTCAGGATAAGATGAACAATGCAGTGATCAGATAGTCCCAAGGCTGCATGGGGGACAGAGTGGTATGAGTCCTTTAAAACAGTGTAACAATGGTCCAGAGTGTTAGTGTCCCTGGTGGGACACTTAATGTGCTGTTTATATTTTGGCAGTTTGTGGCTGAGGTTTGCTCTGTTAAAGTCCCCCAAAACAATGAGCAAAGAGTCCGGGTGTTTTTTCTCCATGTTGTTTATCTGGTCAGTCAGGTGTTGTAACGCCTCAGTAACACAAGCCTGAAGAGGGATGTAGACTCCAACCAGAATAAACGAGGAAAACTCTCACGGAGCATAAAACGGTTTGCAGTTTATGAATAATGCCTCCAGATGAGAACTGCATGATTTGTTTAGAACCATGACATCAATACACCAACCTTCATTAATGTAAACGCAGACTCCGCCTCCCCTCGTTTTCCCCGTGAGCTCCGTTTCGTGGCCCGCTCGGTGCAGGTGAAATCCAGGCAGGTGGAGAGAAGTGATGTGCTCACCGAGCCAGGTTTCGGTGAAGCACAAGGCAGCAGATCTGTTAAAATCCATGTTGATTGTGTTGAGGAGCAGCAGTTCGTCCATCTTGTTGGCCAGAGAGTGGACGTTAGCCAGGTGAATAGACGGGAGCGCAGTGCAAAACCCCCGCTGCCTCAGCCTGACGAGCATGCCGGCTCGCTTCCCCCGGTGTTTCCGGCGGAGACCATAGAGAGCTGCTGCTCCTCCAAGAAGTAGCTCTGGAAAACTTTCCGGATCGATGAAAACCGATGAAAAAACTTTACTGGTGGTTATTCCAATGTTTATGAGTTCTTCTCTGGAGTATGTGACCAGAGAAGAAGTGCAATAAACACAACAAATACACAAAAACGTAGAAAGTACAAGAGATCGAAGTACCGAGGCAACCGTCTGTGGCACCATCTTGGACATTTATCTACTTTTAGGACTTGTGAGAAAATCTGATGTTTTAGGTCATATTTATGCAGAAATATAGAAAATTCTGAAGAGTTCAAAACTTTCAAGCACCGCATTTGTGGATGCAATAATGAACTGTTTTCACAGATGATGGTTTTCAAAAATGTTCCTGAGCCCATGCAGTGATTTCCACTCCAGACGCGTCTTCTTTTAATGCAGTATCGCCTGAGGGCCTGACACTCACAGGCATCCAATGTCAGTTTTCTGTCTTGTCTCTTGCATACAAAGATTTCTCCAGATTCTATGACTCTTTTAATGATATTATGTACCATAGATGATGTGATCCCCAAATTCTTTGCAATTTTACATTGAGGAACATTATTCTTAAATTGTTGCACTGTTTGCCCACGCAGTCTTTCACAGAGCTGTGAACCCCTCCCCATCTTTACTTCTGAGAGACTCAGCCTCTCTGAAATGCTCTTTTTTATACCTTTTATACTCTTTTATACCCTCTTTTTATGTTCCTGACCTGTTCCTAATTAACCAAATTAGGTTTTTTTTTAACATTACACAACTTTTTCAGTCTTTTGTTGCCCCTGTCCCAACTTTTCTGAAACACACTGCTGACATCAAATTCAAAATGATCATATATTTTTCAAAAAAAAAAAAACAATAAATTTTCTGTTTCAACATTTGATATGTTGTCTTTGTAATATTTTCAATGAAATATAGGGTTTCCATGATTTGCAAATCTTCACCTTATCTTTTTATTTATGTTTTACACAGTCTCCTAAGGGGCGGCAGGGTGGTGTAGTGGTTAGTGCTGTCGCCTCACATCAAGAAGGTCCGGGCTTGTTCTTATTTAATAGTCCCCGAATATTACTTTCTTCTTATTAGTCAGCTGGGATAGGCTCCAGCTTGCCTGCGACCCTGTAGAACAGAATAAAGCAGCTAGAGATAATGAGATGAGATGACTAACTTTCCTAACTTTTTTGGAATGGGGTTGCACATTGCTTGTACGTAATACATTGCTCTGTTTGAATAAAGAGTCAAATCAAATCAAGTTTATTTGTACAGCGCTTTTAACAATAAACATTGTCGCAAAGCAGCTTTACAGAATTTGAACGACTTAAAACATGAGCTAATTTTATCCCTAATCTATCCCCAATGAGCAAGTCTGTGGCGACGGTGGCAAGGAAAAACTCCCTCAGACGACATGAGGAAGAAACCTCGAGAGGAACCAGACTCAAAAGGGAACCCATCCTCATTTGGGCAACAACAGACAGCCTGACTATAATATTAACAGTTTTAACAGGTATAACCCTCAACTGTCCTCATGGGGCCGTCCTTCACAGGAGTGGGGCGATAAAACTCCGACAATGAGTTTTAAAAAAGAGAAATTGTTTTAAGAAATATCTACTCATAGCAAAAATGCCATGTTGTAAACATTAGGGTTTTTTTTTTTTTAAACTTGACTCATGTTTGTTAACGTTGTGAAAAAATAAACATTAAACACTATCTGGTGGTTCACTGAAATAGCTCATTCTACCGTATTCTTTTTATCAGACAAGAGCAGAGTTGAGAGTGCTATTTCAGACCACTAGGGGAGCGACCCGACACAGTTTCTGAAGAATTGAAGCATGCTTTTTTTTAACTACTTTAATATTTGAGTTAATAAATCCCCTACAGACGATATTCTATATTTAAGGCGCCATCTAGTGGATATCATGTAAAATATTTCTGAAGTTAAAGGGCTGATGACACGTTTTTGACATCTTTGGCGATGTTTTATAACATAAAAAGTAATTCCCGATGATCCATATATTAATTCACGAAGGTGCCTATTTTACAAGTTATGATAAAAAACGCGGCTATTTGGGCAAATTTGATGGGGCTGCAGCACCCAGGAGACGAAAGAGGAGGAGGGGCTATATGACGTTGGCAAAAGAATCTTCCTCCTAACTTACCAGATTGTTGTTGATGCGAGAGGTGTTCAGTTTATCATTATTAGTATTATTATTATACATTATATATATATATATATATATATATATATATATATATATATATATATATATCGTCTTCTTCCGCTTATCCGGGACCGGGTCGCAGAGGCAGCAGTCTAAGCATGGAAGCCCAAACTTCCCTTTCCCCAGACACCTCGGCCAGCTCCTCGGGAAGAACACCGAGTCGTTCCCAGGCCAGCTGAGAGACATAGTCCCTCCAGCGTGTCCTGGGTCTTCCCCGGGGCCTTCTCCTGGGAGGACATGCCTGGAACACCTCCCCAGGGAAGCGTCCAGGAGGCATCCGAAAAAGATGCCCGAGCCACCTCAGCTGATTCCTCCCGATGTGGAGGAGCAGCGGCTCTACTCCGAGCTCCTCCCAAGTGACTGTGCTTCTCACCCTATCTCTAAGGGAGTGCCCAGCCACCCTGCGAAGGAAACTCATTTCGGCCGCTTGTATCCGCGATCTTGTTCTTTCTGTCATTACCCAAAGCTCATGACCATAGGTGAGAGTCAGAACGTAGATCGACCGGTAAATTGAGAGCTTCGCCTTTTGGCTCAGCTCCTTCTTCACCACGACGGACCGGTAAAGCGACCGCATCACTGCGGAGGCTGCACCGATCCGCCTGTCGATCTCATGCTCCATCCTTCCCTCACTCGTGAACAAGATCCCGAGATACTTAAACTCCTCCACTTGAGGCAGGACTTCTCCACCAACCTGGAGAGGGCAAGCCACCCTTTTCCGGTCGAGAACCATGGCCTCAGACTTGGAGGTGCTGATTCTCATCCCAGCCACTTCACACTCGACTGCAAACCGCCTCAGTGCATGCTGAAGGTCCTGGTTTGAAGAAGCCAACAGGACAACATCATCCGCAAAAAGCAGAGATGAAATCCTGTGGTTCCCAAACAGGATTCCTTCCGGCCCCTGGCTGCGCCTAGAAATTCTGTCCATAAAAATTATGAACAGAACCGGTGACAAAGGGCAGCCCTGCCGGAGTCCAACATGCACTGGGAACAGGTCTGACTTACTGCCAGCAATGCGAACCAGACTCCTGCTCCGTTTGTACAGGGACTGGACAGCCCTTAGCAAAGAGCCCCGAACCCCATACTCCTGAAGCACCCCCCACAGAATACCACGGGGGACACGGTCGAATGCCTTCTCCAGATCCACAAAGCACATGTGGACTGGTTGCGCAAACTCCCATGAACCCTCGAGCACCCTATGAAGGGTATAGAGCTGGTCCGGTGTTCCACGACCAGGACGAAAACCGCATTGTTCCTCCTGGATCCGAGGTTCGACTATTGGTCGAATTCTCCTCTCCAGTACCCTGGAGTAAACCTTCCCTGGGAGGCTGAGAAGTGTGATTCCCCTATAATTGGAGCACACTCTCCGGTCCCCTTTCTTAAAAAGAGGGACCACCACCCCAGTCTGCCACTCCAGAGGCACTATCCCCGACCGCCACACAATGTTGCAGAGGCATGTCAACCAAGACAGCCCCGCAACATCCAGAGACTTGAGATACTCAGGGCGGATCTCATCCACCCCCGGTGCCTTGCCACCGAGGAGCTTGCAAACCACCTCAGTGACTTCGGCTTGGGTAATGGACGAGTCCACCTCTGAGTCATCAGCCTCAGTCTTCTCAGTGGAAGACATGATGGTGGGATTGAGGAGATCCTCAAAGTATTCCTTCCACCGCCCGACAATGTCCCCAGTTGAGGTCAACAGCTCCCCACCCGCACTGTAAACAGTGTTGGCAGAGTACTGCTTCCCCCTCCTGAGGCGCCGGACGGTTTGCCAGAATTTCTTCGAGGCCGACCGATAGTCCTTCTTCATGGCCTCCCCAAACTCCTCCCAGTTCCGAGTTTTTGCCTCCGCAACTGCCTGAGCTGCAGCACACCTGGCCTGCCAATACTCGTCAGCTGCCTCAGGAGTCCCAGAGGTCAACATGGCCTGATAGGACTCCTTCTTCAGCTTGATGGCATATATATATAGTTATTATGCCTTCGCATTGTGTTGCCGGCTTTTGCTCCAAAACCCACAAGGATGGGGTAAGTTTATTCAAGTTTCCTAGAGATCCCGAGCTGCATGCGAAGTGGGTGAAGCAAGTCAGGTGCACTCGTGACAAGTGGGAGGCCTCACCAACATCCCTCCTGTGATCTGAACACTTCGATTTGGATTGTTTTGACACCCTTCCCAGCTTAAAAGAATCTCTTGGGTGTTCAGTTCAGCACAAACGTGTGCTGCTACCATCAGCAGTGCCTGCAGTATTCCGGAGGGGGTCTACTAGTAGCTATGCCGGATCCAGCAGTCGCCTGGGACAAGGTGACTCCTCCAAAGACAGTCCTCCTGTCAGAACATGTGTTGAGAAACGACATAAGATAAAGGTACGTAGAGCTATAGAGTGCTCCGACATGATGCTAAAAATAGTAACCATGCGGTCTGCGTGGCCATCTTGGAAGTGACTTGCTCCAGAGCGCTCATAGAGTACACATCATAGAGTACACATTCATGATAATCATAAATGTAATCATAAAGTCGGCATGATATCAGTCATGTATTTGCTTGTGAAAGCTTGCACTGTCTTCAATGGTGCTGGATGGTTTGTTTACGTCTTCTTAGTACTAATACAAAAAAAACTGATCTATGGGTGTTAGGACTGGGACTGTTTTGGCCTCTAGAGGCCGCTGTTATTTCCTTTTCTTGTCATGTTTGTTTTGGCCTCTAGAGGCCGCCACTGTTTCTGTGTTTTATGTTTGTTGTTTTCCATGTGTCTTGTGCCCCGCCTAGTCCTCATTAGTGTCACCTGTGTCCTATTTTAGTTTGTGTATTTATACCCCTACCGCCTAGTGGTAGTGTGTCCGCCTCTCGATCGGGAGATCGTGAGTTCTATTCACGGTCGTGTCATACCAAAGACCATCATAAAAATGGTACCTACTACCATCTGGCAAGGCATGCTGCAATACAGATGTGCATGGGGAGTTAAACTCTTGTGGTTACCAGAGGACTAGCCCTCCACTGTAACCCTAGCTATGTAATAGATGAGAGGCCGAGGGCTATGGAAACGGAGATCGGCGCTGCCTGATGTGCCACCATACAGAGTTGGCCTGGTTAGTACTTGAGTGGGAGACTGCCTAGGAATACCAGGTACCGTGAGGCGTGGGAAGGATTTTGACTTTTGACTTTGATTTATACCCCTGAGTTCAGTCCTCTTGTCATGGAGTCTTTGTGCTATGTTTAGCTCCAGTTACCTCTGTTCCTATTTCCTTGCCTATGTCCTTGTGTTCTTTGTATTTTTGCTTTCTTTTGGACTTTGTGGATTTTGTTTTTGACTTTTTGGATCTTCTTAGCGTTTGGATTTTTACCCCTTCTTTTCTGGTTATTGGCTTTTGTATTTACTTTGAACTTTTGGATTTTTTTTATTTTTTCCCTTATATCTTCTGAGCATTTTGGATTATACTTTTTGGATTTTTTGCGTGTAAATATTGTAAATAAACCTTTTGATACTTTTTCTACTTCCACCTCACGCCTCTGCATTTGCGTCATCTCCCTGGTGGCCTAGTGGGGGTTTGCTGGATTATCACACCAGCGAACCAGGTTTGAATCCCAGCAAAACCCTAACAATGGGTATGGGCATTATATCGCCTAGTCTTCCTCCTCACTTGCTGGTTTGTTGATGTGACAGATTTGTAGTAGCAGTGGCAGTATTTTGCATTGTGGTCTCTTATTGCCAAGTTGAAAGAATTTGTTTCTCAAAGCAAACACTGAGGGAAAGCTAACTTAGCCAGACAAGTAGGCTACAGATTGTCATTTGCTTACGCTGATGTAGGTTATCAAATATTTTGCTTCATTCAAGGATAAAACTAAGAAGCCATAAACTAGAAGATGTGCCTGCCAATATTATCCTAAATGTATCACGGATCAGGCATAGTCATAAGCTTATTACGTTAGCCGTTTGCATGCTCCATTAGGAACTATGTATTCAGTGTAGCATACGGCTTACATGATATAAGCAGTGTTTACACATGCAAGACAACAATACGCAATATTAAAATATTGATTCCGTAACATTTTGAACAAATACGGGTTGACCTACCAATCCTTGTTATCCAACCTTGTGGTGTTCAATGCTGGGCTGTCTGCCTGTCCGCTGTCCATCTCGGGGTCAGAGTCGCTCTCAGATTGCACAGTAACAGGTTCAAACCTGTATGGTTGGATGCACCCGTGTTCATCATCACTTGATTCTTCCGATCTATCCCACTCACAACACAATTCTAGACTCCCAGAAGAGGAAGAGCTAGAGAGTTTACCGGTGTTTTCATGCGCCATTTCCATTGAGTAGACAGCCAGTGAACCGCAGCGTGTTCTTCCACTGACGTCACAACATGGCCGCGAGCCACGGACCCAGTTTTCTTGCGCTGTGCAATTAAAAGTTGGATATTCGCGTAACAACAGCTTCTTTTCACGTAATTATAACAGAAATCTAACATGTTTGCCATGTTGTATAGTTTATTTAAGAAATTGCATAGAGTCATGTTCGTGTCATCAGCCCTTTAATGTACAGCGTTGTCTATCCTGGGCCTGAAGAAGCTTCTGTCCTACACATTTTATTGTTTTCCTACTCCCTATCACATGATTGGTTTAATCAACTTATTAAACCCCTTCTGATATGAAGTAGGATATTTAGATCAGAGAAAACACTGGAATGTGCGGGGGGAGGCTTCCTCTCTCAATTTGACATATCCTTCCCGCCATCAAAGTTTATAGGGAAATTACACTTGTGGTTTCCCATTGCCTTCTACTGGATTATTATAGAGGTTTCATCCTCTATAGGTCCCCCCCCCAATTTAGAGTAGCCAGTTAACCGAAACACATGCCATTGGACTGTGGGGGAAGCTGGAGCACCCGGAGGGGAACATGAAAACTCCACACAGAGAGGTCCCCGTGGGCCGTGAGGTTCGAAGCCGGTGTTCTGATAAACTGTCCTACACGTCAATGCGTTCTACAAAGCCCCACTGCGCATGCGCAGAGCACAAAACGTTATTTCTTGGCATTTGAACAGATTTTTGTCCTACATCAGCTGTGCTATAAACGGTGCAGATTAACGGCGTGCATTCAATCTTTACTACTTAATCTAACATAATGCTGATTTCTAACCATTGCATGAGTCTTGCAATACATCTGAAATATCTCCCCTTCACGATCTTCCACCAAAGCACTTCAACTTCTGACCTATCTGATCAGCTGTTGTAGTTGCTCTACACCCTACTCGTCCTTCAAAGCCTGCATGCGCACAACACACCATTTCTTGAGGTTTGGGCATATTCATCCTACAGATCAGAAGGCAAGGTTTGCTCAAAGCTAAAGGTGAGTGGGCAATCTTTCCTACTTAATCTAATACAATGCTGATTTCTAACTGTTGCGTGAGTCTTGTTTGAGTCGTTGACAGACTCAACTATTTCGCATTGGCTTGTTTTGAATTATAAAACTGTCTGTACAAACTGTACGCATGTGTCTGTCACGCAGTGTAAGTACAGCCAAGCCATCATTTGATAGCTAGCGTCAATAAAAGTTCTGTTGGCTGCAACATGGCATCATGAGTGTATTAATAAATACAACGCCAATTTTAACCATCTTCGCGTTTGTCTCCGACGCTTTTGCATATTTCCACGTGGTCTACAACGCTTAGCATTTTTCCGTCTAGCAACAGAATTTTGTATCAACCGCGAGAAAAGCTAGCTCACGCCAGGTTGGTAACGTGACAAAGTAGGCTATTTCTCAAACGCGTTGCCTTCCACGTGGTAACAAGATAATGCATTGGTCCAACACGCAGAATGCTCTAGCGCAGGGGTTTTCAAAGTGTGGGAGAGTCAGCCCCCCCTCGGAGAGCAAATAAACAACCGCGCCCCCCCTTACAATTTTTGTTGTTGCTATACTTAATGTTCCATTCGTATTTTTAAAAAATGGTTGTTGTACACATTATTTTTTTCTTTTTCACATTTTAAACATCTGTGCTTTTTAAAACATCTTGTTTTACACATTTTAAACATCTCATAGCATCGTTAGCTAGCACCTCTTGGCAGACAACACACTGTGGCAGTGGAGCATCTTCAGATCCAGTCCATGAAAATCCAAACTTTAAATAATCGTGGTCATACTTCTTTTTTCAGTCCCCCCAGGATTTCGGGGGCCTTTTTTGTGATTGTTGTGGGCTACAATGTCTGATGTTGTGGGGGTTTTCCAAAAAAATTGCGATGAAAGTTGCGGTGTTTTTTAGGTTTTTGTTGCGATTACATTGTGGGAGGAAGTGAAAGTTGCGAGAAATTGTTGCGATTTTCTCTTTTTGTGATTAAAATTGAGTGATATGTTAAATATTAAGTTATTACTGAAAAACTATTGATTAAAAAAACAAAGACACTGAGAAATGGTCCTATAAACAACTTTACCAATATAAAAGATTACCAGGACTACAAAAATGCAGAAAAATAGGCTTTACTTATCCAAATGCACCTGTTGGTTCTAAAGTTAAAGTGCAGAGAACCTCACAGCACAACATGAAGTTACCTTAAAATATAATATAAATGCCTCAGCTTTCATATAAGAAAAAAACTATTAATACTAGTACTGTGTACAGTCAGTCTCTCCTGAAGACTAAATTAAACAATAATTATAAACTAATTAAATAAATGGCTCAGGCTTCATAGAAGAAAAAAAACAATTTGAACAGAATCTCACAGTATGATGCTGAAGCTGCCTAAACAATGGAAAATAAAATACCATTTTGGCAAAAATGTTGGCATCCATTAATTTCTTGTATTAAGTAAAAAAAAAATAAAGTGCACACAGTCCTTCACTGTAAACATAACACACTTTCATTGTTGCCAGATACTGGTGACGTTTTCCAGTCCAAAATATGTTCAAAACCCACCAAAATGCACTTGAAACCTCCCAATCTGGCAACACTGCGCGCATGCTGCTTCTCTTGAACACACGGAAGTAAGGCGGAAGGTAGTTTGTCAACGTCACCTCAAGACGACACCAATGATTGGTCAAATTTGCGGGAAAGTTGCGGTGATTGGATATAATTGCAACACCGCCCTGAATTCGCGGGGATTGGTTGAATTTGCGCTGAAGTTGCAAATCGCAACATCCTGGAGGCTCTGTTTTTTTGCTTGGCCCAGACTTTGTCTCCTCACTCACTGTAGTACTAAAAATCGATCCATTTTGTCTCTCACGTTGCGCCCCCCCTGAAGAACTCTGGCGCCCCCCAGGGGGGGGCGCGCCCCACACTTTGAAAAGCCCTGCTCTAGCGTGAACACAAAACGCTTTTTTATGAGATGAGTCTGCTGTTTGGAACATTCTACTCGGCTGCAAAGACAGCAAATTTCTGCTCGTAAGATCACGTCATAATGGCCAAATGCAATCAAACGTGTGAAGGATAATGCCATGACATTAAGAAAAAGGATTTACACCCTGCAGTACTCAACACACCTGTTTTTTTTTCTGACTGTACCAAAAGTTTATGCGCAACTGTCTTTGTAGGTATGGAGTCCAAGTACGACGAAATGCATAGGTTGCTGTCTTTGGGGTCATACCCCAAAGACTATGATCGAACGCAGTGGCAGAATCTTAGGAGGTATGCCTCCAAGTTCACTTTGAGAGGTCAGTAGTTTCTGTAAAATTGTAATAAATTTGATATGTAGTACAATGCATTAGTGATTAATTTCATTGTAATTCTTCTAATTATAATTATCATTTTAATGTAGATGGAGAGCTCTTTTTTGGCACCAGGAGAGCAATTCATGGAAAAGAAGAGGCCAGGAGTATATTTGAGGAGTTCCATGCCTCGCCCATGGGAGGGCACACAGGAATACACAAAACCCGAAGTGCCTTAGCATCAAGGTTTTACTGGTTTGGGATGTCCGTAGACATTGAAAAATGGGTATGTATTACTGTTTGTTGCTGAAATTAATGGAAAGCAGTAATCAGGACCTTGGGAGCAGCTGTGAACACCAATTGCACTGTATGTGTTTAAGATCCAGGAATGTGACCAGTGTCAGAAAGTGGGCAAGCCCCTTACAGCAGTGCAACCTCTGCAGTGCATCAAGGTAATAAAATGGCTACATTACATTTAGATTGGCACTATGCATATTATAAAAATGACTATATACATACATACTGGGGCTACTTTATTTCCATATCAGGTGTCAGCTGTATGGGAACTTGTGGGCATAGACCTCACTGGTCCCCTGCCCAAGACACAAAGTGGCTTCCAATATATACTGACAGCAACTGACTACTTTTCTAAGTGGGTTGAGGCTTACCCACCGAAGAGCAAGTCGGCTGCTGAGGTTGCAGAGAAGCTGGTCAGGATGGTGTACAGACATGGCTGACCACTGCGAATACTATCAGATCAAGGCAGAGAGTTCGTCAATGAAGTAAGCTCACTAATCATAATTGGTCATCTTTGGAAAAGGACTTAACCATCTGCCTCAGTGGTGTCAACAAATAGTCTGCCTAGCATATATCCATGTCTATGAGTGAGTTAATTTCTAATTAGTTTCAATTGTATTTTGAAGCTCAATACAGGACTGTGTGAATTACTTCACATCGAGCGATCTGTAACAGCAGCCTACCACCCACAGACAAATGGCCTAGACAAAATAACAAATGATAATATAAAAAGGTATGTGCTATCATTTTGTCATATACACTACCGGTCAAAAGTTCTAGAACACCACACTGTACCCCCACTGCACTTTTTAACTGACACTTTAGCTTGTTCTGTTTCAGTTTAAAATCGGTTCATCGTGGCATCGCTCTCAGAAATGAATGCATACAACAATAAGCAACTTGAAATTAAAAAACATAATTGTGGAATCAATGCTACATACAGAATAGACCAAAATATATTCTAAACTTTTTTGACTAATCAAAGTAGCCACTTTAATAGATAGATTGTTTTGAAAGTCATCTATCTGACCAATTTTTTGTGCTTTACTATGCTTGCATTTAGAGCCCTTAGGAAACTAGTGAATGAGGAGCAAACCAACTGGGACACCTTCTTGGATGCCACGCTCTTTTTATTATGGTCAAAGGTTCACACAACCACGAAATATACCCCATTTAAACTAATGTATGGAAGGGAAGCCCGTTTCCCAGCAGAGGTGCCAGCTGAGTTGCTGGTGAGTGGTGTCTTCACTATACTATCACTGAGATGTAATTAAATGCAGTGATGTAGTTAAATGTAGTGTGTGTATATTAGTCATTGCAAATATTTGTATGTCACCATAGTACAAATACTTTTGCAGTATTTTCTGAATCAACTGCTTCTGCATTTGATGCGGTACGCAGACATTATTGGAAATATTTTCCATTTTTCCATTATTGGAAAAACTATGGCATGAAAATAATCTGTTGTGGCTTTTGCTCTTTCACATTGTGCCTCACATGCAATTTGTTTAAAAAAAATGTATTTGCATATAGGCTATTCCTTCCAAGTATTACAAGTTAACGGAAATTTTCATGAAGTGAATCAGATTTTTTTTTTCATGTAATTGTTAAAAAGAAAATCTAGAATTCAACAATCACATTGCCAGCATCAGAGTCTGTTTACTCAGACTTCAGAGACTTAAAAGAGGAGCAAGAACATCTGTCGGAGTCTGTCAAAGAGAATGTTAGAAGGGGGCAGGAGACACAAATGGCTAGATATGCAAAAAGACTTAAAAAAAACAGAGGTCCAGTACAAGGCAGGGGATGAAGTTCTTCTCCTTAACGTGAGAAAGCGTGGGAGGAAAGGTGGAAGACTTCAACCCGACTTTACTGGTCCCTATGTGATAGAAGACATCATTGGGAAAAAGGTCACTCTCTGATCTGATGGAAAAACCTTGCAAACAACATACAGCATTGACCATATCAAGCCATATCGGAGGCCTGCAAGGGAAGTGAGCCGAAGCCCAAGCCCTCGACCAAGCCCAAGCCCACTCCAAATCCCAAGCCCTCGACAAAGTGCACACCCACTCCAAATCCCAAGACCATCAGTAATAAGGTTTGCCACAAAATTGGAGTTGAGCCCTGTTAAGCTTCCACCCAAGAGTCTGCACAGCACACAAGATGAAGCAGGTGTTCTGATAAACTGTCCTACACATCAATGCGTCCTACAAAGCCCCACTGCGCATGCACAGAGCACAAAATGTAATTTCTTGGCATTTGAACAGATTTTTGTCCTACATCAGCTGTTCTATAAACGGTGCAGATTAACAGCGTGCATTCAGTCTTTACTACTTAATCTAACATGATGCTGATTTCTAACCATTGTGTGAGTCTTGCAATACATCTGAAATATCTCCCTGAAATATCACTGTGTGAGAGAGCCTGGTGCGCTGTATGTGCGTGTGTGCCATTTGAGACATCCAAAATGTAATCAGTTTTTGTAATCAGTTTTGTAAGATTTGGTGCAAATCTGTAAACCTGTTCAAAACAAATAGTTGGCCATCTTGAAGTGTTCCAATAAAATGAAATCATTCAAAATTAGTTGTGGAAGTTTGTTTTCTGTGTGCTGTTGCGTTGCCAGACAAGGAGAACGGCTGGATGAATAGGAGAAAGGTAAAACTCAGTTATTTAACTCGAGTGGAGGTGGAGAAAATGAGTTTAATTCCAGAAATGGTGGACTGACACTTTAAGTGGAATGTTATGCTTCTCTGGGTTGGATGTATTAAATAAAAGTAAGCTTTAAAAAAAGTTATTGACTGAATGAAAACTGTATTGATGCTCCAATATGTTATGCCGTTTTATGTCTTGCAATAAAAATAACATTTAATTACATTACATTGTGTAAGTGAGACATTAATTGTTCAAGTTGCTGATACTTACAAACTATAAGTAAGGTGTAGATTCTGCAAGTAAACCTTACAATCAGGAATTAGGTACCCATTACACAGCTGAAAGTAAGAGAAACCCATTTAACACCAGTAAACACAACTTTGCTCCAAGTAACCTTTACTAGCTGGTATGAAGTAAACATTACTAGTTGGTTTTAAGCAACCTCAACATTCAAGTTCCAAGTAAGGATAACAAATATTTTCAGTGGAGATTACTTTTAAACGTAAAGATAACTTGAAAGAGAACAAGTTATATTACTTCATTTATTTGAGACGAGTTTCTACCTTTTTTTCAAGTAAGCTTAACTTATTATTTTTTACAATCAGTGCGTTTACATGCACATAGAGAAAATCAAATTTCTGCCGTAGCTTGACTGAAATCGAAGTTCTAAATGCCATGGATACACCTTAGCTCGGCTGAAATCGAAACGAATTGGATTTCTCGTAATCGAGCTACGCGACCTAGATTATGCGATTGTAGCCGAGCTACTTAGTGCATGTAACCCTATCGAGCTACTTACTTCCCTTCCGGAAGTGACGAGTGATGAGACCACAAGCGGGAAACACAACAGCCTCGGTCGGCATGACAACAGTAGTAGTAGCAAGCAGCAGAAGAGGTCAGGAGGAACAAGGAGACAAAAAACAAAAACAATTGAACTTTTTGTGTGTTTATTAAGACATAAGTTAAATTGTAAGCAAAAAATGGACTTTAGAAAAATATACAATTGTGCAAAATAAGTTGTCTTACAAAACAGTGGTCTGCGCAGGACAGTTTGTAGCCAACAGGTGGCAATGACATGTGGTGTGAATGTAAAGTGGAAATCACTCCTCTTCTTCATGACGACAACCGGAAGTGTACCAACACGATGGGGCGTGTAGCGTCACCTGTGGCTCGGGTGCACAATGTACCTCACACAATAGCTTGATTTCCTTATGTGCATGTAGGATTGGATTTCTCTGGCAGCCCTGCTGGGACCCTTAGCTCGATTATCGACAGTAGCTCGATTTGGATGTGCATGTAAACGCACTGAATGACCATCAGAATATGCCTTTACATTAACATATGTAGGAAGTTTTGACAATTCAAATGACCCCACCAGAATATACTACACTCACTCAGTGCGTTTACATGCACATCCAAATCGAGCTACTGTCGGTAATTGAGCTAAGGGTCCCAGAAGGGGTGCCAGAAAAATCCAATCCTACATGCACACAAGGAAATCGAGCTATTGTGTGAGGTACATTGTACACCCGAGCCACAGGTGGCGCTACACGCCCCACCGTGTTGGTATACTTCCGGTTGTCGTCATGAAGAAGAGGAGTGATTTCCACTTTACATTCACACCACATGTCATTGCCACCTGTTGGCTACAAACTGTCCTGCGCAGACCACTGTTTTGTAAGACAACTTATTTTGCACAATTGTATATTTTTCTAAAGTCCATTTTTTGCTTACAATTTATGTCTTAATAAACACACAAAAAGTTCAATTGTTTTTGTTTTTTGTCTCCTTGTTCCTCCTGACCTCTTCTGCTGCTCGCTACTACTACTGTTGTCATGCCGACCGAGGCTGTTGTGTTTCCCGCTTGTGGTCTCGTCACTCGTCACTTCCGGAAGGGAAGTAAGTAGCTCGACTACGTAGCTCGATAGGGTTACATGCAAGTACATTACAAGTAGCTCGGCTACAATCGCATAATCTAGGTCGCGTAGCTCGATTACGAGAAATCCAGTTCGTTTCAATTTCAGCCAAGCTAAGGTGTATCCATGGCATTGAGAACTTCGATTTCAGTCGAGCTACGGCAGAAATTTGATTTTCTCTATGTGCATGTAAACGCATTCATTGAGTTGTCAAAGTCCTGCATTCATATATTAAAGTAAAAGAATATTCTGATGAGGTCGTTTGAACTGTCAGAACGTCCTACACTCCTATTTTAATGTAGAAGCATATGTCAGAACACCCTACATTCATATTGTAAAAACATATTCCGATGGTCATTTGAATAGTCAGAACGTCCTACTTACTGTAGAAGCATATTCTGACGTGGTCATATGAGTTGTCAGAACATCCTGTGGCGTCATTTGAATTGTAAGAACATCCTACACTCATATTTTAATGTAGAAGCATATTCTGAAGGGGTCTTTTGAATTGTCAGAACATCCTACATTCATTTATTAATGTAGAAGCATATTCTGATGGGGTCATATGAGTTGTGAGAACGTCCTGCGGTGTCATTTGAATTGTAATAACGTCCTACACTCATTTTAATACAGCAAATGGTACTTGTGAATAGTGACAAAAAAAAAAACTATTAATTCTACATATTCTGACAGGGTCAAGTGAAGAGTCAGAGCGTCCTAGATTCATATGAATGTAAAAGCATATTCTGACGGAGTCGTTTGAATTGTCAGGATGTCCTACATTAATATATGAATGTAAAAGCATATTCTGACGGAGTCGTTTGAATTGTCAGAACGTCCTACATTCATATGAATTCTGACAGGGTTGGTGGACATTGTATCAATGTAGAAGCATGTTCTGTGCAGAGGGAAAAACCGCAAACTATGACTAAAAGTTAAAGTTGAATCACACTGTAGGATTTCCTGCAATGTAGAACTGCTCAACAGACATGTCTGACATCCCCTCCTACCGTAGGATGCTTCGCGGATGTAGGACCATTTATCAGAACACCGGCTTTAAAATTCAATAACTCGGCCAGGCATAGGCGGTTTTAAACGGGGGCCAGGGGGGGCCAGTGCCCCTGTAAAATTGCTCCTGGCCCCTGTTGTGGCCCCTGTGCTGAACAGGTAACAAGATTTATTAATTTCGACGTGCGCTGGCTCGAAGATCGGAACTGACATGACAGAGTGTTCTACACGGACTCCTTAAAGCGCTACACGCACACTGTTACCTGCAGCAGAAAGACCCGCAGCAGCGCGAATTGTAAACTTCGGACACAGATAACAGCTGCAGCCCTGCAAGAACTAGGCTACTGCGAAGAGGCGAAGGTAAGGAAAATTATTCAATTTTGTAACGTCAGTGTTTGCACATATCCGTGTTTTCCTGTTGTTGTTCACTACAATAATAAATCCGTTTTATTGCGCTTTCTTAAAAGTGCGTTGCACAGCAATAAGTAGCCTAACTTAATATTTTTGGGAAATGGGTAAAATAACCGACAGTGTTTAACCTTCTTGTAAAACTTTAATGGTCTTGTGATATGTAGAGGCTACATTCCTCTCCGTTTACTTTTTAGTATAGGCCTACTGTAGGCTGTCATCATGGAAAGGAGCAAGAAGGACATTATGTCCTTTTTTGCCCCTGTTGGCAAAAAGCAACATAGAGAGAGTAAGGAAGATGAAGATTATGAAAGAGGAGAGCGAGCCAGAGGTGGAGAGAGAGCCAGAGGTGGTGGTTGGAGAGGTGGAAAGTGAGGCATCTGAAAGGCAATCTGAGAGTGAGGATGAAGACATTCAGGATCAGATTGAGGGACAGAATGAGGGACAACCCAACGAGTCATTGGGACAACCAGATTCACCATGCATATCAAGTACAGCACAGGTTTGTGATGTTGAACAAATGTATGTGTGTGAGCAGTGTCGACCTACAATTCATATAGCCTACCCTGAAAGTGTGAAGTCTGAATAATAATTAATAAATATAAAATACAAATAATAGATATAATAATAAATGAATAATGAATAATGATAAATAAGTGTTGTTCTCAGTTGCACTCTCATATTTACTGTATTCACCTTTCTCCAGATATCAGCAAGTGCTTGGACGACACTCCAGTGCAGCCACGTCTGAAGAAAAGGTTCATTGTATGCAAAAATAGAAATCTTATTTTACAAAAAAGAGAAACATGGTTTTAAGATTTACTGAGCACAATTTATTTTATGTTTAGGCTATTGAGACAGAATGTTTATCTCATTGTATTTATGCTCAATGTATTTTGTTTTGGTTTTAAATAAACTAAACAAAACATTTTAAACGCCTAAATATTGCCATGTTTTGCTCATATGTGCCCCCCTGAAAAAACACTGGCCCCACCTCGGCCCCCCTAGTAATTTTGGTCTAGAACCGCCAGTGCGGCCAGGGGAGCTCACAGCGAAGCCAAATTTTACAGGCTCCTCCCTCTAAGCCTCCCCCTTCGAAAGAGCTTGGTCTCGGGTCGGTAGGACTGCGCCTCGGCCCGGGAATTGGCGAACGAAGCCCCCGCGAGAGCGCTGCTCCGTGCCTGAAGATTTAATATGATCCAGCCAGAAACATAGACATGCAAGCGAGCAGCCTGCAACGACAAGGGAGTTAACTCATCCCAGGATTAGCAAGTGGCATAGGCTTATGTGGTTACCCCCCTGAGTATGCTCTTTAGTGTCGAAGCACACGTATTATGGCACTCATTTGCTTTACAAAAATGTGTTTTGCTTCGGTCAAATTCCATTGAGAATTCCTCCTTTTTTTCGAACAAATAGCTGAAATATGAAATTGTTGAGAGTGGATAAGTGTAAGAATGCATGTAACTGTATTTGTCCAGGAGGAGGGGCTGTTGCGCCAAATATGGCATGGAATTTCGTGTGGTTAGTTTATAAAAAGGGGGACGTTACCATCTCTCTTTCTTCGTATTTGACTCTCACGGAGAGCGGCATGTCGTGCACAGTTCAATAAACTATGCCGAGTTTGATGGCTGAAGAGACGAACGTCTGTTCATTAGAATTATTATTCCGCAGTGCAAGGTAGGCAGAAGAAATAAGCCTACCTGTTAACAGAAATAATAGATAGTGCATATGAAAAAGGCTTTTGACTAAATGTCTTAACTATTGGATGAAATTACCTGTATTCTTACTCGATGGTCGGTAGAAGCAGATTAGATTCAACTTTGTCATTGCACGTCACAGGTACAAGGAAACAAAATGCAGTTTGCATCTAACCAGAAGTGCATAGCAGTAAATAACAAGTGTAATATACAAATATAAATGCACAGGAATTGCATGGAATGGTATAATGATAGATATTTATAGTATGTACAAATGTGCAATATGAATGAACTATAGTGCAATGGTGATAGATATTTGCAGGATATACAAAACACAGTATGAATAAATAGTAGTGCAAATGGTGATAATGGACTATCTTCAGAAAAGTCTGGCTTTTTTAAATAATATGGGTCAAAACCACACACATCTATATTCTCTTTGTATTGAATCTTCGCTTGATTGTTCAAATCGTAGTAATACTGAGAAAATTCAGCATTGTTTACAGACAGTTTCAGTGGCGGCCATCCTAGTTGCTTTGTATGTCTATGAAGATTCTCAGTCATCCAGGTCATGGTAAACTGTGGGTGGTAAAAGAGAGCAACTGGACTTGCTTGAAGATTCTTGAAGACGTTTCACCTCTCATCCGAAAGGCTTCTTCAGTTCTGTCTGACTGGTAGGGAGCATCAGGTATTTATCCTCTCATGGATGAAAAGCTCATCTAAGGTGTCATTGAGGCTACGTTTACATTAGACCGTATCTGTCTCGTTTTCTTCGCGGATGCACTGTCCATTTACATTAAACCGCCTGGAAACGCCGGGAAACGGGAATCCGCCAGCGTCCACGTATTCAATCCAGATTGTGTCAGCTCCGGTGCTGTGTAAACATTCAGAATACACGGATACGCTGTGCTGAGCTCTAGCTGGCATCTCATTGGACAACGTCACTGTGACATCCACCTTCCTGATTCTCTGGCGTTGGTCATGTGACGCGACTGCTGAAAAACGGCGCGGACTTCCGCCTTGTATCACCTTTCATTAAAGAGTATAAAAGTATGAAAATACTGCAAATACTGACACAAATACTGCCCATTGTGTAGTTATGATTGTCTTTAGGCTTGCCATCCTTCCATTTGCAAGTAGTAAGTGATATGCGCTGGGATCACACACACAGCAGCTCAGTCCCGAATCGTGGCTTGTGCACTTCACTCGCGCGCTGTGTGAGCTGCGCAGGGCCGGAGTGCGCACCCTCCAGAGGGCACTCGCTGTTCAGGGCGGAGTGATTTGGAGCGCAGGATGCCTGCGGAGCCGAGCGTATCCGTGTATTGGCGTTGCTGTGTGCACGCAAATCGTGTATTGGTGTTGCTGTGTGCACACTAATTGTTTTAAAAACGTTAATCTGATGATCCGCTGATACGGTCTAATGTAAACATGGGCTGAGTCATCCTGTTGGTGTGGGTCAACTGGGGGCTGGTTGTGAATAGCCTCGAGAGTCGTTAGGATGATCAATGGATTGCCCGTTAGGGTGATCAATGGAATGCTGATTCTCTCTGTCCTCCTGTGAGTCACTCAGTACGTTTACATGCATGTCCAAATCGAGCTGCTGTCGGTAATCGAGCAAAGGGTCCCAGCAGGGGTCTCGTCTTGTCTCGTCTTCTTCCGCTTATCCGGGACCGGGTCGCGGAGGCAGCAGTCTAAGCATGGAAGCCCAAACTTCCCTTTCCCCAGACACCTCGGCCAGCTCCTCGGGAAGAACACCGAGGCATTCCCAGGCCAGCTGAGAGACATAGTCCCTCCAGCGTGTCCTGGGTCTTCCTAGAACACCTCCCCAGGGAGGCGTCCAGGAGGCATCCGAAAAAGATGCCCGAGCCACCTCAGCTGGTTCCTCTTGATGCGGAGGAGCAGCGGCTCTACTCCGAGCTCCTCCCGAGTGACTGTGCTTCTCACCCTATCTCTAAGGGAGCGCCCAGCCACCCTGCGAAGGAAACTCATTTCAGCCGCTTGTATCCGCGATCTTGTTCTTTCTGTCATTACCCAAAGCTCATGACCATAGGTGAGAGTCGGAACGTAGATCGACCGGTAAATTGAGAGCTTCGCCTTTTGGCTCAGCTCCTTCTTCACCACGACGGACCGGTAAAGCGACCGCATCACTGCGGAGGCTGCACCGATCCGCCTGTCGATCTCACGCTCCATCCTTCCCTCACTCGTGAACAAGATCCCGAGATACTTAAACTCCTCCACTTGAGGCAGGACTTCTCCACCAACCTGGAGAGGGCAAGCCACCCTTTTCCGGTCGAGAACCATGGCCTCAGACTTGGAGGTGCTGATTCTCATCCCAGCCGCTTCACACTCGACTGCAAACCGCCCCAGTGCATGCTGAAGGTCCTGGTTTGAAGAAGCCAACAGGACAACATCATCCGCAAAAAGCAGAGATGAAATCCTGTGGTTCCCAAACAGGATTCCTTCCGGCCCCTGGCTGCGCCTAGAAATTCTGTCCATAAAATTTATGAACAGAACCAGTGACAAAGGGCAGCCCTGCCGGAGTCCAACATGCACTGGGAACAGGTCTGACTTACTGCCGGCAATGCGAACCAGACTCCTGCTCCATTCGTACAAGGACCGGACAGCCCTTAGCAAAGAGCCCCGAACCCCATACTCCCGAAGCACCCCCCACAGAATACCACGGGGGACACGGTCGAATGCCTTCTCCAGATCCACAAAGCACATGTGGACTGGTTGGGCAAACTCCCATGAACCCTCGAGCACCCTATGAAGGGTATAGAGCTGGTCCAGTGTTCCGCGACCAGGACGAAAACCGCATTGTTCCTCCTGGATCCGAGGTTCGACTATTGGTCGAATTCTCCTCTCCAGTACCCTGGAGTAAACTTTCCCTGGGAGGCTGAGAAGTGTGATTCCCCTATAATTGGAGCACACTCTCCGGTCCCCTTTCTTAAAAAGAGGGACCACCACCCCAGTCTGCCACTCCAGAGGCACTGTCCCCGACCGCCACGCGATGTTGCAGAGGCGTGTCAACCAAGACAGCCCCACAACATCACATGACGGTGGGATTGAGGAGATCCTCAAAGTATTCCTTCCACCACCCGACAATGTCCCCAGTCGAGGTCAATAGCTCCCCACCCGCACTGTAAACAGTGTTGGCAGAGTACTGCTTCCCCCTCCTGAGGCTCCGGACGGTTTGCCAGAATTTCTTCGAGGCCGACCGATAGTCCTTCTCCATGGCCTCCCCGAACTCCTCCCAGTTCTGAGTTTTTGCCTCCGCAACTGCCCGAGCTGCAGCACGCCTGGCCTGCCGATACCCGTCGGCTGCCTCAGGAGTCCCGGAGGTCAACATGGCCCAATAGGACTCCTTCTTCAGCTTGACGGCATCCCTTACTTCCGGTGTCCACCACCGGGTTCGGGGATTGCCGCCACGACAGGCACCAGAGACCTTGCGGCCACAGCTCCGAACAGCTGCGTCCACAATGGAGGTAGAGAACATGGTCCACTCAGACTCAATGTCCCCCGCCTCCCTCGGAAGCTGGGAAAAGCTCTCCCGGAGGTGGGAGTTAAAGACCTCCCCAACAGAGTGCTCGGCCAGACGTTCCCAGCAGACCCTCACCATACGTTTGGGCCTGCCAGGTCTGTCCAGCTTCCTCCTCTGCCAGCGGATCCAACTCACCACCAGGTGGTGATCAGTTGACAGCTCAGCCCCTCTCTTCACCCGAGTGTCCAAAGCTACGTTCACACTGCAGGCTGAAGTGACTCAAATCCGATCTTTTCGCCCATATGTGACCTGTATCCGATCTTTTATTGACAATATGAACGACACAGATCCGATTTTTTCAAATCCGACCCAGGCCGTTTGGATATGTGGTGCTAATTCCGATTCCTATCTGCTCTTTTCATATGCGACTTCAGTCTGAACCGCCAGGTCGCATTCATCCGACTTACACGTCATCAACAAGCCACAAACGTCACTATTCTGCGCTGAAGTAGGCGGCGGGTCTCTCAAAAAAGTTACAACAACATGGCGCATAATCACGGGCGCAGATAGAGGGTGGGACGAGTCATATTTAAATTCACCTTGTTCGGTCCCCCCTACTTATAGGGAGGAAAAAACGTCTATGCTGTCTTTCTTTGCATAAGGCAAACCTCACGGAAAAATCAAAAGACTAATTACCATTCGGTTTATTGAGGTGCACAGCAGTGTATACATATAGTTGCAACAACTCACATAAAACAAAACAAAGACTGATATTCGGTTGGTTGAGCTGCGCAGACTGCACAGGTTGCGAGCTCGAGCTTGGTTGCTATGGTTACTAACAACAAGTTTGACAGGCATGTTGGGGTTGGTTTGCTGGCAGCTTTGTCCCCCCTAGTTTTTTGTCCCCCCCCAGTTCAAAAAACGTATCTGCACCCCTGCGCATGACATCAATGCAAGGGACGCTTCGGGCTGTGAAGGTTCTGAATCTTCTCAATGGAAGGACGCAGAGGTTAGGGAGCTGATTTCCATTTGGGGGGATGCAGCTATTCAAGCTAGATTGGATGAGTCATACCGCAACCGGGCGGTTTTACTTCTGTAAACACTGGCCATGCTCACTGCGTGTGACGTCGTCGTATCCTGCAGTGCGCATGCGGAACACTTTTAGGTCGCTTTTCGTTCATACTGAGGATCACATACAAGTCGCATATATTTGTTAATGTGAACGACCTCACAAAAAAATCGGATTTCACAAAAAAATCGGAATTGAGCATTAAGCCTTGCAGTGTGAACGTAGCGCAAGACATAGGGCCAGAGATCAGATGAAACGACTACAAAGTCGATCATCGACCTCCGACCTAAGGTGTCCTGGTGCCACGTGCACTTATGGACACCCCTATCCCAGATAGCAAAAGGGCGTTGATTCGACGGGGAATCATCGGCATGTTCTTCGACCATACGCCGTCGAATCATCGTGGATCACCGGTGTTGATTCAACACCGCTTTGCTCATACGAGTTTGCGTTGAAACGACGTTGAAAAGTGGATGGTGGCCGACAGAGAATAGACCCCCTTTCACCCTTTATTCAACTACGGATTTCGGTCGATTTATAGTTTAATTTTCGGCGATGATTCATCCAACTTTACTTCCTGTTTTATGTACAACAGGAAGGCTACAAATTAAGCAAAACAGGCTAAATTAAACTAGCTAACAATAAAGCATCGGGGCTCTTGCCTAGGATGAACACACACATGCATACTTCAACCATGAAAGTGAAACTTAATTTATATCAATGTGCATAGGCTACGTCCTGTTTTATGTACAACAGGATATAAAAATGCATGCAACAATGCACCTCTCCTAATGTTTGTCAAGCTATCTAATGAGGCATAACTTTTAACATTTATAAGGAACAGACCACACTTGAACAAGTTCTTAGAAACATTTTATGATTTATTTATAATTTTTATAAATTATAAATAAATCATAAAATGTTTCTAAGAACTTGTTCAAGTGTGTTCTGTTCCTTATAAATGTTAAAAGTTATGCCTCATTAGATTTGGAATTGTGGCCTATTCCTCCTGCGGCGCAGACACCTGTACATGGAAACAGAAAAACATAACCAAAATTAATTTGATGCAGCATTGATAAAGAAAGTCAGCAGTAGGCTATGGGTTTCTAAATGCCACCCTACCTCACGTCTCCTCATCCCTCCCTCTCTCTCTGGCGCATACTTAAGCCACTTCTTGATTGCGTCACTAAAAGTAGCGTGTGTGCTCCCTGGCAGCAGCTTTTGTAGAGCATCTGAAAGAAAAAGAACAAAACAACATTGAGACTTTGCATGGTGATAATTGTTAAAGTTTGAGTTGTTAAGACTATGCACATCACACTCTAGTGGTAGGTGGCAAGTAATGGTACTAGTACAGAAAATATATGTAAAAATCAGAAACCATAGATGTGAATCTTGTGACAATTTAAATGGGATTAAAAAAAAAAATTTAATTTCCCCATTGACACAAAGCAGAAATAGAAATGCCACTACCGGACCGTTCGTCACTCAGTCAGCCTCCCTGGACTTGCCTGCACACCTGCTTTTTCTGAGTAAGGCGCCTGGTGAGTTTCTTAATCCTTTTTAATCCTTTGCATCTTTCACAATATGTTTGTCGTTGTTGTTATAATCGTAATGTTACAGTTAGTGAAGGAGTTATCAAAGAACGTTTAGAAGTAGTGTGCAAGTACTTGCGACAGCTTACTATTTTACCCTCTTTTACAGCTTTGTGCACATGCATAACCTACCAAACAGGACATCATGGATCTTGGTGTCCTTAAATGCATTTTTTCCCCCTTTCCAGCCCAGTTAAATTGGCTGGCCAAGCTGTTGACCAGGATGCTACGCAGCATCCGCCTCACTGTGACCCCTACGTTGGTTCCTCCACAAAGGGCTAAGGTAGACACCTGATAGAATAAAATGTAGCATGAAGACAATAATGAGACAATAATGAGGCTACACAAAAGAACAGGTCAGCTCAAAACGACATGCGACCTAGGCCTACATGCTCGATTTAAACGCTAAGTTTTCACACCAACGCTAAGTTTTCACTCCAACAAGACAACTACTTCGACTCGTTTTTCGATTGAATAATGCATCTGCATTGTTGTTGTTTCAAATGGATACTAGTTGAGGGAAATTTCTCCAACGCGTGATATGACTGAAGTTCATCATAACTTCTTAAACTGCTTGAAATTGTATTCGAAATTCCCTTTATTAATAGTGACTGAATAATGGTACGTACCAGATGTCCAGGGATGAATGAAAATGTAGCGTGGTCCAGTGTTTTTCTCAATATTGTTTCAATGGTCCAAGCGTAACAGCAGGCCGATCCACAAGAGAGTCGCGATCCAACCGAGTGGTGTGGGAGTTTCACGTGCACCCAGGTATATAACGAAAATGACGTCATCCAGTAAACAGCAGTGGTAATCGCACTGCATTATGGGACAGCGTGGGACATCCAACGACATATCGCTACGTATACGTACTGGCCCATTTTTATATCATGCCTTGAAATGAAAGTCAGTACAACAGAGATGAGAGACACCGGGTATGAAAGTAACACCAGGATAAGTTGTAACACCACCATTCCCACCAGTTAGGTATAAGATGCAGGTTTTGTAACACTTTCAATCTTCTTAGAATTAATTTATGATCATCTTGGAAATGGGCGGCACGGTGGTGTAGTGGTTAGCGCTGTCGCCTCACAGCAAGAAGGTCCTGGGTTTGAGCCCCGGGGCCGGCGAGGGCCTTTCTGTGTGGAGTTTGCATGTTCTCCCCGTGTCCGCGTGGGTTTCCTCCGGGTGCTCTGGTTTCCCCCACAGTCCAAAGACATGCAGGTTAGGTTGACTGGTGACTCTAAATTGACCGTAGGTGTGAATGTGAGTGTGAATGGTTGTCTGTGTCTATGTGTCAGCCCTGTGATGACCTGGCGACTTGTCCAGGGTGTACCCCGCCTTTCGCCCGTAGTCAGCTGGGATATGCTCCAGCTTGCCTTCGACCCTGTAGAAGGATAAAGCGGCTAGAGATAATGAGATGAGATGAGATCATCTTGGAAATGTTAAGTTATTTGCAAAAAAACTTTCAAAGATAGAAGGTCAAATCCATTGCTGAGTTAAGAAAGTAAACTGGTTTTTGTTCTTTTTTTATCATTTATCTATCATTATCACTTATATCATTTACTCGTATCTATGTGTCAGCAGGATAAGACAAACAGTGGCAATTTCAGGCCCGTAGCCAGCATTGTGGGGGGGGGATCTTTTTTCCCCAAAGGTGGACTTCATCTGGCCCCCTACTCCCGTACCCCCCAAATACACGAGCACACTTCAAATATTCTAATTTAGACATTTAAAAAAATGTTCTACAACACTCTAGCCTAGTGACTTACCAGTAACAAAATAGACTTGAAGTATTCAGATCCGCTCTGCATAAAGCAGCTAAATCCTCTCTCTGTCTCCTGGCAGAAAGCTCCTTGGTTTGCTTGTGTCTCAATCACAGCTGGTATTCTGTAGAAAGACTTCTTTTCACCTTTCCCATCAGCTTTGTTAGAACACCCTAACACAGCACAAAAGTTTACCATTGTAGGTTTTTGATGAACCAAGTGCCTCGTGGGTTCACATACCGCGCGCTGCCGTTATTTCCCCCTAATCACGAGTTTGTTGGTCTTCCAATATGGCGCAGGGTTTGTTTACTTCCGGTTACGGGTGACGTCAGTGAAAGGGGTCTAATGGGGGCATTACCGCCACCCACTGGATTGGGGTGTAAAGCAGTCTGAACAAAACGTGTAAACATAAACATAGGAGAAACGAACCCGTTTTTCTAACTCGTCCTCACTTAGTCTACTTTTCTTTTTTGATTAGTCTGGATTTGATATTGTAAATTTAAATGTGAATCAATGTATATTCATCGGACATGAACAAATGAATAAATCTTGAGTAATCTTGAGGGGCGTGTGTGTCCGGGGGGGGAAAATCGAACGAACCCTCCGATCCCCCCTGGCTACGGGCCAGAATTTATATTCTGAACAATTAGTTGCTATCCTACCAATGTTGAAAACTGGCCGGCAAAAGTGACGATGGTTCAACATCGTATATTCGACCTTCTCTGACGGTCGACAGATCAACCTTTACCCACGGTGATTCAACAGTGATAAATCGACCTTCTCCGACGGCGGAGAAATTGACGTTTCATGGCGCCGTTTCAGCGTTGATTTTCTGACTTACGACGGAAACCGACCATTCTGACCAAGAATCGGCGCCGTTTCAACGTCCCTCTGCTATCTGGGATGCTCGAACATGGTGTTCGTTATGGACAAACCGTGACTAGCACAGAAGTCCAATAACAAAACACCACTCGGGTTCAGATCGGGGAGGCCGTTCCTCCCAACCACGCCCCTCCAGGTGTCACTGTCGTCGCCCACGTGAGCATTGAAGTCCCCCAGTAGCACAATGGAGTCCCCAGTCTGAGCACCCCTCAGTACCTCTCCCAGGGACTCCAAGAAGGCCGGATACTCTATACTGCTATTTGGCCCGTAGGCACAAACAACAGCAAGAGCCCTCTCCCCAATCCGAAGGCGCAGAGAGGCGACCCTCTCGTTCACTGGGGTAAACTCCAACACATGGCGGCTGAGCTGGGGAGCTATAAGCAAGCCCACACCAGCCCGCCGCCGCTCACCACGGGCAACTCCAGAGAAGTGGAAAGTCCAGCCCCTCTCGAGGAGCTGGGTTCCAGAGCCCAAGCTGTGCGTGGAGGTGAGCCCGACTATCTCTAGCCGGTACCTCTCAACCTCCCGCACAAGCTCAGGCTCTTTCCCCCCCAGCGAAGTGACATTCCATGTCCCAACAGCCAGCTGTGTCCGGGGACCAGGTCGTCGAGGCCCCTGCCTTCAACTGCCACCCAATCCACACTGCACCAAACCCCTACTGCTACCTCTGTGGGTGGTGAACCCACAGGAGGTCGGGCCCACGTCACCTCTTCGGGCTGAGCCCGGCCGGGCCCCATGGGCAAAGGCCCGGCCACCAAGCGCTCGCATACGAGCCCCAACCCCGGGCCTGGCTCCAGGGTGGGGCCCCGGCTGCGTCCTACTGGGCGACGTCACGGTCCTGGATTTTTTTCTCCATAGGGGGTTTTTGGTGAACTGCTCTTGGTCTGGCCTGTCACCTAGGACCTGTCTGCCTTGGGAAACCCTAACAGGGGCATAATGCCCCCGACAACATAGCTCCTAGGATCATTCAAGCACACAAACCCCTCCACCACAATAAGGTGGCAGTTCTAGGAGGGGCCCAGCAGGGGTGCCAGAGAAATCCAATCCTACATGCACAAGTGAAATCGGGCTATTGTGCAAGGTGCATTGTGCACCCGAGCCACACGTGGTGCTACACGCCCCATCGTGTTGGTACACTTCCGGTTGTCATCATGAAGAAGAGCTATAGTGTTGCCAAATACTGCTGACGTATTCCAGCCCAAAACATGTTCAGATCCGCTAAAATGCACTTAAAACCCCTAATCTGGCAACACTGGCAGTTCCGTGTTCAAGCTGTTAGGCTTGCTCTAACAGACTATATGGCTACAAACTGTCCTGCGCAGACCACTGTTTTGTAAGACAACTTATTTTGCACAATAATATTTTTCTAAAGTCCATTTTTTGCTTACAAAAAAATATTTTTTTTTTTGCTTACAGTTTAACTTATGTCTTAATAAACACACAAAACGTTCAGTTGTTTTGCTTTTATTGACATTCTTCAGATGTTGGACATATATACACACACACACACACACACACACACACACACAAATACAATGACTTGTTTATGTACACAATTCACAGCTATGCAACAGCTGTACAGATGTATTTGCTGATACAGTAAGTGAGCTAAATTTTAACAGTGCAAACAATGCCACAAAAAGAAAAGATTCATGCCGTTGTCATGATTCGTTGTCATGCCGACCGAGGCTGTTGTGTTTCCCTTGTGGTCTCGTCACTCGTCACTTCTGGAAGGGGCAGTGCTGAAGTAAGTAGCTCGAATACGTAGCTCAATAGGTTATACATGCACTAAGTAGCTCGGCAGAAATCGCATAATCTAGGTTGTGTAGCTCGATTCCGAGAAATCAAGTTCGGTTCAATTTCAGCTGAATTAAGGTGTATACATGGCATTTTGAACTTCGATTTCAGTCGAGCAACGGCAGAAATTCGATTCTCTCTATGTGCATGTAAACGCACTGAGTGAAAACAGCTGGGTTTTGGTGTGCATTCAGTTGTCTGGGAAGTGTGCCAAGGACTGCATTGTAGGTGGCTGATAAATGATGTCTTAGACCCCCACCTCTGTTCAGTGATGGCCGTTCCAGGTTGACAAAAATGGTTTCTTTAACTCCTCGCTCATACCAACGATCCTCTCTGGCTAAAATGCGTACGTTGCGATCTTGAAATGAGTGTCCTTTGTTGTTAAGATGAAGGTAGACAGCAGATAGCCTGGGCCCGCCCATCCTAAGCATGACGCAACACGAGGGCCTGTTGCGAGCTTAGTCTGGCCAGGCAAGCCATCTACAGCTCTTCCAAGCTCCCGAAAAATCGGGAACCAATCAACTTTGAGCATCTCCAACGGCCCTGGGTAGAGGCATGTTCAAGGCACTGACGTAGTAGAACTGCGACCGGAAGCCATAGATTGTTTACAGAATCTATGCCGGAAGCGCTTCATTCACGCTTCCGCATCTATTACGCATAGATTCTGTATTGAAAGCATTCAACGGGAAGTTATCATTGAAAACGGAGCAAAGAGCAGCCCTGGAGGTATTTATTGAAAGGAAGGACGTTTTCGCCTTGCTCCCGACCGGCTTCGGTAAGAGTTTAATCTACCAGTTAGCCCCGTCGCGTCGCATACGTCAGAGGAAAGAGTGATGTGATTGGTTTAAGCTTCGTCACAGCCTTTTCTGGCTTCGACCAGTAGCAAACTGAGGCATTTCAGGGAGGCGGGTCAACCACGGGCTCTGGGAAACGGTTGGGCTTAATATCTTGGCCAGACCAATAGCTTGGAGAGCTTTGTCGCATTAGCCAGACTAGACAGCAGAGTCCTGGCCTGAGGAACTGGCTCTCCTGTGTTGAGCCATGCGCCTGTGAAGCGGTTGCTTCGTCTCCCCAATATACGAGTCCGTGCATTCCTCACTGCGCTGAATGGCATACACTACGTTGTCCTGTTTGTGTCTGGGTATTCTGTCCTTAGGGTGAACCAGTTTCTGCTTCGGAGTGTTACTGGGTCTGAACTGTACCGGAATGTTGTGTTTGTAGAAGATCATCCTGAATTTCTCAGATAGACCAGAAATGTAGGGAATGACAATGTTCTTGTGTTTGTTCCTGTTATCCTCCTTGTCCGTTCTGTTCCGTTTTCTGCTCTTGAGGAAAGACCAGTTGGGATACCCGCAGTTCTGAAGTGCTTTCTTGATGTGATTCTGCTCCTTCTCTTTTTCCTCTATCGTTGTAGGGATATTCTGAGCCCTGTGTTGCAATGTCCTAATGACCCCCAATTTGTGTTCCAGTGGGTGGTGAGAGTCAAAGAGTAGGTACTGGTCTGTGTGTGTGGGTTTCCGGTAGACCTCGATGCTCAGGCTTCTGTCTTGTCTAATGTGTACATCACAATCCAAGAAGGCTAGATTATTCCCACTGATGTCCTCCCGAGTGAAGTTGATGTTAATATCCACTGCATTGATGTGCTTAGAGAAGGCTTCCACCTCGTGGGTTTTGATTTTAACCCAGGTGTCATCCACATATCTGAACCAGTGGCTGGGAGCAACTCCTGAAAAAGTGGTCAAAGCTTTATGTTCCACTTCCTCCATGTAAAGATTGGCCACAATAGGGGATACCGGTGAGCCCATGGCGCATCCATGCTTCTGTCTGTAGAAACTTTCATTAAACTGGAAATAAGTGGTAGTCAGGCAGAGGTCAAGCAGGATGCAAATCTGGTCCGTGGTGAGACAGAAGACAGTCAGACAGTACTGAAGAAGCCTTTCGGATGAGAGGTGAAACGTCTTCAAGAATCTTCAAGCAAGTCCAGTTGCTCTCTTTTACCACCCACAGTTTAGTTGCTTTGTATATTTTACCATCATGGCGGATGCTCATGATGTAGCACATTTTGATGACGTGGTTGCAAGTTATCTATTTAGAATTCCCTATATAGTGAATAGGGAGTAGTGAATGAGTGAGTGATTTCGGACACAGCCACTATATTTATTAACAAACCTCTTCCTCCGGGCCGCATGGGGGTGCACATGCAGGTCTGGTTTGTCTTTATCAATTGGATGAAAGAAACGTTTGTTTTGTTTTCTGTTTTGGTGGCGTTTGAATAAGCTAACATATTCGGGGTAGGGATGGCGAAAACTAAAAAAAATCTTGACCGACCACTGAGCCTCATTAGCCGGTTAAAGTCGGTTAACCTATGAGTTTATTACAGGGATGCATACGGCGCGCCAGGGCTCGTGCAGATTCGATTTTTTTTTTTGGGGGGGGGGGGCGTTGAAGTGTCTGAATAATTTCATCAGAGTAAATTCTGTATTAAAATTACTACATAAGCAAATGCCGTTACAGTCCATGAAAAAGCCGTGAAAAAGTCGGCATCTGCGCCTTTAGTTTGTGTGGAGAGATATGATCTGCAATAACATGCATTGTTGGCTACAGACCGAAACATACTTTCAGAATGCACTGGCCAAGGCAGGACTAAACTCGATGTGCCTTCTAATAATAATTAAAAAAAAAAAACAGAATAGTAATTTGTAAGCTAAAAAGCCTGTGTCTACACTTTTTTCTTTAGCCGAGTGGCAGCTGTGTTCAACTGGGGCGGGACATGACTGAATGGGTGTTTCTGATTTGTCAGCTGTCTTTAACTGGGGCGGGACATGACTGAATGGGTGTTTCTGATTTGTCAGCTGTCTTTAACTGGGGCGGGACATGACTGAATGGGTGTTTCTGATTTGTCAGCTGTCTTTAACTGGGGCGGGACATGACTGAATGGGTGTTTCTGATTTGTCAGCTGTCTTTGACTGGGGCGGGACATGACTGAATGGGTGTTTCTGATTTGTCAGCTGTCGTCCTTACACCGCATGGCATGCCCCAAGCGTTTACAACAGAGAATTGCCGTTTCTTCGCTCCAAAATCGGCAGCTTCAAAACGATTGATTTTTTTTTTCACCGACAACCAAAAAAAAAAAAAAATTAACCGGTTGACGTTGATTCGGTCAACAAACGGTCATCGGTTAACATCCCTAATTCGGGGGGCTCGACTGTTCGCAGTCAGAGCTCGTCGGGCTCTGGCGGTTGGTATAAACTGGTTTGTGACTGGATCGGGATGATAACATGGACTTTTTTTTTTTTAACGTCAATTATTTTCTGAATATGTACTACCCATGCAATTCTTTCATCTAACCATAATCCGAAAAACTTAGTTTCCCTTTCTCAACTTTTTAATCTGGAATTTATTGTAAAAGGAGCTATTGCTAAAATATAAGAATGGTCATTTAACTGGGAGTTTACACTTTCAGTTGATAAAAGGAAAATGTTCTTTACAAGGAATAGAGTTAGCAGTAATTTAAAATTGAAGCAGGGTGTCCGCGGAGTCTAAAAAAGTCTAAAATTACACATTTTCAATTTTAGGCCTAAAAAAGTCTAAAATACAGAGATATTTTGCACTGTTGGTCTAAAATCTCATTTGGGTAATTTTAGACCTAGGTTACATGCAGAATTATTCTGCATGTAGAAAATCTTCCCGGAAGTTCCTTTCAGTACCTAGATGTCACCCGGGATTGGTTTGCATCTCGGTGCTGAAAGGAACTTCCGGGAAGATTTTCTAGTTTCGGTTGTGTTGCCAGATTGGCTTTAAGTGCGTTTTGGCGGGTTTTGAACACATTTTGGGCTGGAAAATGTCAGCAGTATCTGGCAACACTGCTGGCGGGAAGATTTCCTGGTTCCGGTTTACAGCGCTGACTCATGCTGCGTTCATGTGCTATGAGAATTATGGTAAATACCAAACGCCGACATGGAAAACACACATGAACGCCCCCTCTCGTGGTATTTTCCACTGGGCAACTCGTAGAAAATTTTGATACACGAGTTGCCGAGATGAGATGAACTTTAACCTTTTCAACATGGCGGCGAGCGGTACAAGACACTTGAATGCTAAGCATTGTACGCTACTAAAGTTTTTTTTTTACTAGTACTAGTGGGTAGTTTTTGGTGTCTATGCAATGTTGCGTCATTAACAAGTGTAATATAATACATTAGAAATCCGTTTCCTTTAAAAATGCGTTGTTATGGTTTGTTTTTACCTATCCAGAGCAGACGCTATTGCTAACGATAGCTAACTAACTATTGCTAACTTGAATCTGGTCCACCATCTTTAATTTGTCAACCACAACAAAAGCATGTGAACACAACACACTGGTAAATACCACTTCCCAACTGGAAAATATCATCTTCCCAGAGCACATGAATGCAGGGTCAGTTCGTGCAATTGCTGGTGTTGCGTAGGCTACCGTGTAAGCTCTGTCAATTTCAGCGACAAGTTAAAAATGGAAGCGGACGAATTGGTTCCTAAAAGAACTAGTAAGGGGTCAGTCATCTGGCATTTTTTGGATATTGCGAGGAGGACGTGGAACAGCAAATGCAAGTTTGTAAAGTGTGCAAAAAAAACCTGTCATCACGAAAGGTAGCAGCACTACAAATATGTTCCATCACCTGAAAACTCACCCGGTACAGTATGAAGAGTTTCTTAAACTCCGAACTACTTGCCCACGAGCTAAAAAACCCCTACAAGCTAAACAAATGACCATAGCGGCCTCGTTCTCCAAAGCCACCCCATATGAGAAAACGAGTCGGAGATGGAGAGCTATAACGGATGCAATCACTAACTTCACTGCCGAAGACATGATCCCAGTTAGTATAGTGGAAAAACCAGGCTTCCAAAAATTACTAAACACACTCGATCCCAAACATGAGTTGCCTGGTCGCAGACATTTTACAGAGAAGGCAATACCGGAATTATACACATCTGAGAGGCAGAGCCAGAAAACATTCAGTTCAAAAGTGTGCAAAGAGAATTTTTTTTTTGCAAATGTTTTGCAGATCTCTCTCTTCTCTCCCTCAATCTCTCTCTCTATTGTAAATGTTCCAGTGGTTCTCAGTAGTCAGGTTAATAGCTTGGATATCTATTTTTTAAAATAATTTAATGAATGAGCACTTTTCTTATTTAGGCTAAATGTCTTTCTCAGTGTTGAGCTTGCACTTTATTGATTTGAGCTCTGAGCAGCTCTGTATTGTATTGCCCCTTTTGTTGCAATTTTCAAGATTGTTTTTGCAGTTTGTGCCACATCTTTGTTGAATAAAAATAGTCTTATTTCAGTTCAATTGTGATTAATCACCAACATGAAAATTTAAAATGTGTTGTTGAAAACCACCTGTAAAGTTAACCAAGAATGTTATTTAATCTGCTGGGATTGTAGTGAAAACAGTAAAGAGTAAAAGTTAGATTTCATGGGGTCCTTTAGAGGAGATTTAAATTTATCGAGATATATATCGTATATTGTGAAATGGAGAAAATGTATCGGGATATTCATTTTTTTCCCATATCGCACAGCCCTATTGTCACGGTTTGTAGCAAAATGGGCAAATGCAAGTTTAACGACTGCTGGCTTGAATGCAATGATTTCGTAGACTGGTTAAAACGTGTACCAAACAATCTGTTTGAGGCGTACTGCACATTGTGCAAAAGAACACTCAAACTCGGCACCCTGGGTGTAAAGGCACAGGAATCGCACGCGAAAGTGGAGAAGCACCAGGCTGTCCATAAAAGTCTGCAACATTCGCATGCCATCACTCAATTTTGTTCACCGTTGTCAGGTCCAAGCACATCTCGAGACGGTGTATCAGCTAACTCCGTGCAAACTGTAACGTTACAACACGCAAACCGTATGGAATCGAATGCCTCATCCTCAAGTGATTTGAGGGATGTCTTTGGCTCCACTGCAACTTAGTTCCTCATTAATGCAAGAGCGCACCCTAGGGATGTAATGAGTTCATTGGTGAAATGATACATTTTGTTATTTCGAAAGTAATTCAGGCTCTCCCAATTTTCTTTATTTTTTTTGTGCGGCATAAGTCTTAAATTTAACCTGTTATGGTCTTCAAATGGTCTTAAAAAGTCTTAAATTGAACTTGTTCAAGCCTGCAGAAACCCTGTGAAGTTATATAATTAAGAATTGGAGAAAGGGAAACTAAGTTTTTAGGATTATGGTTAGATGAAAGAATTACATGGGTAGTACATATTCAGAAAATAATTGATGTAAAAAAAACATTAAATATAATGAAATGTTTGGTAGGGAGTGAATGGGGAGCAGAGAGAATGGCACTGAAAAATATTTCACACAGGATTAAGACTGTGGATATGTAGCATTTGGTTCTGCAGCAAATACATCCCTTAAAGGAACAGTCCACCGTATTTCCATAATGAAATATGCTCTTATCTGAATTGAGACGAGCTGCTCCGTACCTATCCGAGCTTTGCGCGACCTCCCAGTCAGTCAGACGCAGTCAGACGCACTGTCACTCCTGTTAGCAATGTAGCTAGGCTCAGTATGGCCAACGGTATTTTTTGGGGCTGTAGTTAGATGCGACCAAACTCTTCCGCGTTTTTCCTGTTTACATAGGTTTATATGACCAGTGATATGAAACAAGTTCAGTTACACAAATTGAAACGTAGTGATTTTCTATGCTTTGGAAAGTCCGCACTATAATGACAGGCGTACTAACACCTTCTGCGCGCTTCGGCAGCGCATTGATACGGAGCTCAGATATCAATGCGCTGTCGAAGCGCGCAGAAGGTGTTAGTACGCCTGTCATTATAGTGCGGACTTTCCAAAGCATAGAAAATCGCTACGTTTCAATTTGTGTAACTGAACTTGTTTCATATCACTGGTCATATAAACCTATGTAAACAGGAAAAACGCGGAAGAGTTTGGTCGCATCTAACTACAGCCCCAAAAAATACCATTGGCAATACTGAGCCTAGCTACATTGCTAACAGGAGTGACAGCGCGTCTGACTGCGTCTGACTGACTGGGAGGTCGCGCAAAGCTCGGAGAGGTACGGAGCAGCTCGTCTCAATTCAGATAAGAGTATATTTCATTATGGAAATACGGTGGACTGTTCCTTTAAAGTTAGATAAGATTCAATATCAAGCTTTAAGATTATGTTCAGGTGCCATCAGAACAACCCCAACATTAGCATTATAAGTGAAAATGGGAGAAGTGCCACTGGAGTTATGAATACAGCTGACTTTAAGTTACTGGGTTAATTTTAAAAGGACATAATGAAGAACATCCAACACAAGATACACTGAAACCATGTTGGGGAAAATGAGAGGAGATAAATAAAAAGTTTTGGATGGACAGTTGAGCAGAAAGCAAAAGAACTAGAAATGATCGAATTAATATTAGTCCTACAGTCCCACTCTCAGTAATACATCCATGGATACTTCCTGATGCTGTAGTAGATCTCATTGCTTGACAGAAAGAACAATGATAAGTTTTTTTTATATCCACAAGTAATAAAAAGCAATACAAGAAATAATTATTGCAATTTTGTTCAAATCTACACAGATGCTTCAAAGAATACAGCTAATAGAATTGGTATCTCATTCATTGTCCCAGAATTTAATGTTAGAAACTTAAAACGAATCAGTGATGGACTCTCTGTATACAGTTAGGTCCATAAATATTTGGACAGAGACATTTTTCTAATTTTGGTTCTGTACATTACCACAATGAATTTTGAACAAAACAATTCAGATGCAGTTGAAGTTCAGACTTTCAGCTTTAATTCAGTGGGTTGAACAAAATGATTGCATAAAAATGTGAGGAACTAAAGCATTTTTTAAACACAATCCCTTCATTTCAGGGGCTCAAAAGTAATTGGACAAATTAAGTAATTGTAAATAAAATGTTCGTTTCTAATACTTGGTTGAAAACCCTTTGTTGGCAATGACTGCCTGAAGTCTTGAACTCATGGACATCACCAGATGCTGTGTTTCCTCCTTTTTAATGCTGTGCCCGGCCTTTACTGCAGCGGTTTTCAGCTGCTGTTTGTTTGTGGGCCTTTCTGTCTGAAGTTTAGTCTTTAACAAGTGAAATGCATGCTCAATTGGGTTGAGATCAGGTGACTGACTTGTCCATTCAAGAATATTCCACTTCTTTGCTTTAATAAACTCCTGGGTTGCTTTGGCTTTATGTTTTGGGTCATTGTCCATCTGTATTATGAAACGCCGACCAATCAGTTTGGCTGCATTTGGCTGGATTTGAGCACACAGTACTGTATGTCTCTGAATACCTCAGAATTCATCCGGCTGCTTCTATCCTGTGTCACATCATCAATAAACACTAGTGACCCAGTGCCACTGGCAGCCATGCATGCCCAAGCCATCACACTGTCTCCGCCGTGTTTTACAGATGATGTGGCATGCTTTGGATCATGAGCTGTACCACGCCTTCACCATACTTTTTTCTTTCCATCATTCTGGTAGAGGTTGATCTTGGTTTCATCTGTCCAAAGAATGTTCTTCCAGAACTGTGCTGGCTTTTTTAGATGTTTTTTAGCAAAGTCCAATCTAGCCTTTTTATTCTTTTATTCTTAGGAGTGGCTTGCACCGTGCAGTGAACCCTCTGTATTTACTTTCATGCAGTCTTCTCTTTATGGTAGATTTGGATATTGTTACGCCTACCTCCTAGAGTGTGTTGTTCACTTGGTTGGCTGTTGTGAAGGGGTTTCTCTTCACCATGGAAATTATTCTGTGATCATCCTCTACTGTTGTCTTCTGTGAGTGTCCAGGTCTTTTTGCATTGATGAGTTCACCAGTGCTTTCTTTCTCAGGATGTACCAAACTGTATATTTTGCCACTCCTAATATTGTAGAAATTTCTCGGATGGGTTTTTTCTGTTTTCACAGCTTAAGGATGGCTTGTTTCACCTGCATGGAGAGCTCCTTTGACCGCATGTTTTCTTCACAATGAAATCTTCCAAATGCAAGCACCACACCTCAGATCAACTCCAGGCCTTTTATCTGCTTAATTGAGAATGACATAATGAAGGAATTGCCCACACCTGCCCATGAAATAGCCTTTGAGTCAATTGTCCAATTACTTTTGGTCCCTTTAAAAACAGGGTGGCACATGTTAAGGAGCTGAAACTCCTAAACCCTTCATCCAATTTTAATGTGGATACCCTCAAATGAAAGCTGAAAGTCTGGACTTTATGTCCATTATATAACTATAACTTGAATATGTTTCAGTAAACAGGTAAAAAAAAAACAAAATTTGTCAGTGTCCAAATATATATGGACCTAACTGTATATGGGGGAGATGCTGGCAATTTTGATAGCATTACAGTGGGTGGAAGATGTGAGACCATTGAGAGCAGTAATATGCTCCGATTCCAGTACATCATTAACCAACTTGAAGTACAGTCATTCATATAGCAGACCAGATGTCTTAATAGAGATAAAATAAACACGATACAGAATTAAAATAATGGGATCGAATGTGACACTTGTTTGGATACCAGTACATATAGGACTCAAAGGAAATGAAATAGCAGACAAATGTGCAGAGGAAGCCACAAGAACAAATCAAATTGACAGAGTACCCTTCAGTAAAACGGAAATGAAGACTGAAATTAAACAAAAGTTGAAAGAAAGGTGGCAAAAACAGTGGGAAGAAAAGAGAACAGGAAGATGGTATTATGGAATTCAAAGAAAAGTAGGTATGATGAGAAACACAAGGAGAACACGGAGAGAAGAAACTGTTATATCTAGGCTGCATTTAGGTCATACAGGATTAAATAATTTATTTACAATAAGGAAACATAGTACAGGAAGTCGTGAATTTTGTGGTCAAGAAGAAGCAATAGAACATGTTATCATTTACTGTCCAAAATATGAAACTGTGAGAAGGGAACTGAGACTGAACCTTGGAAAATCTAAAGTTAAACTTGGATTTGCAGGATCTTTTACATAGAAACTCTGGAGAGAAATGTCATTTATTTTTGTTTCAGTATCTCAGAAGAACGAAATTGATGGAGAGGATTATTATTATTATTAAGACAAGGTATAATTGGATATCCCGATCGACACTCCATACCAGTTGGTGGCGGTAACGCACTATAACGTTGTTTGCCAACCGCCATAAAACACCAAGAAGAAGAAGAAGCTGCCATCAAGCATAACTGGTAATTAAATACATAAACTAAAATCATACATAAAATATATTCTCTGAATGATTTAATGTGCAGGTTACTCCTCAGAGCTGTTTAGGATCACAGGATGTTTTAATGAGTTGTTAGCTCATTTTAGAGACGCGTTAGCATGTATATATTAACACTACTATCAGAGTCTGCAAATCAACTTGAGTGCTGCACCTGTCGCTGTGAAATGAATTCACTCAGTTACTTTTGGGGCGGAAAAAGTCTCATGTTCCCGCTTCCTATGTTGGATCAGGTTTGTGCTTCCGGGAAAGAAGAAAGAAAAAAAAATGATCAGAGCAAAGGAAAAGCAGCTGCAGCGTTTTCCAGCCGAGCCCCGGGCCTCCATCCCATCTCTGCTATCTCTGTCCACACCTCCGCCTTTCCATCACTCAGCTCCTCACCTGCGCACAGGGACACGGTATGAACCAGCTGCTGCTTACAGATAGAAAAACAGACTGCGTTTACCCTCATTCACCTTACAGTCACTATGATGTTATTCATCAGAAAGCAGTGGAATATAATTAAATCTGCCTCCACTGAAAAATAAAAATAAAGAACCCTCAATGCCAGGACAATAGACCGTTTGTACATGACGTCACATGTCCCATGACCCTCTCTGATTTAGCTGTGTCCAACCATCTTTGGACACAGCATGTGGGCACCAGCTGTGTCCACATGCGTAGCAACAAGTACCTTAATACGAAATGCCGCAGCTGCTCAAACAATTCTGCTAAGGCTGGAGTCATATTGTTTAGTTTACCCATTGTTAAAATGCGAGAAAGACCCCAAACGGAAGATCTACCCTGTAGAAGACATAGACAGTGGCTTGCAAATCTGAACAGATCTGACATAAAAGAGACCAGCTACAAATATGTACGAGTATGTGCAGATAATTTCGTAAAGGGTAAGTTTATATTTCTACCATTTATGTGAACCATAGACAAAATATATATAAAGATGAGATATACTGTAAGTCAGCGGTTCCCAAACCTTTTTGGCCACGCACCCCCTTCTATACTCCAACCAGGTTGACGCACCCCCAGTTCCCCAGTTTCAAAAAACACACGCTTTCTTATAAAGGCAGCATCTTTAATCGTGCTAAAATGATAACAAACATCGTTTGCCACACCTGCAGGAAACCACAAAAGTGAAAAAAAAAAACACCTTACAGGTAGCACGTCGTGCTCGAATGAGAACATCGAATCACATTAACATATTATGCGCTCTCGTATTTGAATTGGA
Organism: Neoarius graeffei; assembly: GCF_027579695.1. Taxonomy (NCBI): domain Eukaryota; kingdom Metazoa; phylum Chordata; class Actinopteri; order Siluriformes; family Ariidae; genus Neoarius; species Neoarius graeffei. The sequence goes on along the minus strand of NC_083592.1, from coordinate 22,532,517 downwards.
TAGAATTTGATTGAAATGTAACAGTTTTAAAACGTTGCAACACGGTAAATGCGCAAATTAATTACAAAGGGAGATCACATCGAGGCATATAGTCTACCAGCAAGATATGGGGAAAATATATGATTTTCATCCGTGTTTAAAACACTAGCAACACAACCCTGTCATTACAAGGTTATGAAAATGAATTGAGAATGAATTTAGTTTGCAAAAAAGTTAACATATAATGACAGTAAAAATAGCAATGATAATCATGAACATATGCATTTTAAAGAGATACAACAATTAAGGAGCATATCAGGAACAGATAAAGAAGAGGATCCATCTGATTGTGAAGTGCAGTGCTGGCGGCTCAGTCTGCAGCGAGAGAGAGAGAGACAGACGGTGGGTGGATTCCTCCCTATCTGTTGGGGTTTCTCCTCCTTCATCCCTGATTTGTGGTGGTGCATTTAGTTTTGCCGATTTCAACCAGTTGAGCATCGCGAATGAATGAAGCCACAAACTACTGCAGAACCGTTACGGCGGAGAAGAGTTAAAAATCGCCATTACATTTTTTATCTTGCGCACCCCCTAGTGGCAGCTCGCGCACCCCCAGGGGTGCGTGCACCACACTTTGGGAACCGCTGATCTAGAGACTGCATGTAATTCTGATAACGTATCTGAAATAATTGATAATGTTCTATTACATCTGTGTCTACCTGTGATGGTCGCGTGTGTTGGCGCTCGGAGTATACAGTGCCATGCCTCAGATTCCAACTTGCATGCAGCGTCATGTTCAAGCTCATTTAGACTGATTGCCATGCACCTGTTCCTGATCAGTCACAGCTCACGCATATAAAGGCTCTCCTCACACACAGACTTTGTGAAGTATACAGTCTGTTCCTTGTGTCTGATGTTACCAAGCCATGATTATTGTTTTGCTACACTTTGGTTTTGACTTTTTCTGTTTTCATGACCATGTTTTGCCTTGCCTAGTAAATCCTGTTTGTGCCTTGCCTGATCTTTGCCTGTCCCTGGTTCTGCTCTTTGCCTCATGTTTTGGAATGGTTTGGCAGCTTGCTTTCAAATAAACTCTTCCTGCACTTGCATCCGTCCATCACGCAGTCACGTGACACTACTTTCTCTCCAGATGCTTCCTTCAGCACTGTGCCTACCTTCTGTCCAGAAACTTCCTCTTGCACTATGTCTATCTTCTCTCCAGGAAGATTTAAAAAAAAATTAAATAAATGGTCACTAACAGCTTCAAAGTGAAACATGAGAGCTGCTATTTCTAATGTGCATGGCGACCAATCATAGGCAAGATGACAAAAACAGAAAATGAAATGCACTAAGCATGGTAATAAATATGTGAATCATGTTTGGCTCTCTTGCGATCTCATTCATAAATTTAGTTTGTGTGCAAGCAAATGCTATCTGTATACACAAAAAAATTAATATCAAGGTGCTTCATTTTTTTTTTTTTTTTTAAATCGCATACATCTGGTCAAATGGATTGGCAACTTTAAAACTTCTGTTGGCCCTTCCAAAAAGCTCTTGGCCAGTAGGCCAGTGACTATTTTGATTCCATAAAACGGGACCACTTTTTGGTGTATTTAGAGGTTTCTTCAAATAACCACAACTTTTATTATCTCTCTTAAAACCATTGAATTTTGTACAATAGCACAATGTAGATTGAAGTTTTCAAATTTAATAACAGAAATGACCTATTTTGCATATTAAGTAACTGAATTAGCATGCAATTTCTGCTAAATCCAAAACTTTTGATTATTATTTCTCTTAAAACTATGGAACTTTGTACAGTAGCACACACACCTCATACTTTATGCTAAAAGATGCACTTTTATTCTGAGTTTTATATATCCCATATACCATTTCATGATGTTAGCCACAGTGTCAAAAATATAGTCTTTTGTAAGAAAGGTAAGACTCTTCCAGTTCATGCCAATCTGGTAAGGAAAAGAGTCATCTAATGGAATGGGGTATTGGAGGTGCAATTGGGCCAGAAAAAATGTACTTCAGTTTGGTATCAGCCTCATCCTTCATGACAGTGTAGGGGAGAGTGGGGCGACTTGGGACAATTTTTCAGCTTTTGTAGGTTGTGTGAAATTCTTTGCAGGTAGCATCACATTCATATTGCATTGGAGAGTATTTATCATACTCTTTTGCTACAACATTAGTTTCTCAGATTGTCACATATACTGGCTTCACTCTTTGTCATTTTTTGCAGGGAGGCAAGACGCATTGAGGGGAGACTTGAGACATGGTGGGGAGACATGAAACAAAAATAAAATGCCTAGGCCTACAATGTTTAATTTTCATTTATCAAAACTTGTAACAGATGATCTGTATGAACACACAATGCTGGTACAGCAATTGAAAAGTCAGTTTACCCAAACCTGGCTAGACAAAACAGTTCCATTCTCAAGAAGGAATGAAATAAGCTTAATCTTCATGCAGGTACACTCTCACACTCTTCACAAAAAATTTCAAACAATTTTACATTTGTAAACCACAAGAAAAAAAACCTATAACATGAACTGTTCCAACTCTCTGCATCTGGCCATTGTGGACAAAAAAAAAAAATCCTTGAATGTTCTTTCCACAGAATTTAAAGATCATAGGCAACGGTTTTCAATTTATGCACATTTGAAACTTTATATGTTTAAAAAACCCTCTGTAATTTTCTTCTGGTCCCAAGAAGTATCGTTAATTAAAATACGTTAGTGCGGATCACAGCAAATTTCTGTTCTGTGATTTTCGTGACCACTCGGCATGTGATGTCATTTAAGACAAACAGCTTGAGTTGAGTCCACTTCTGTTTACTTGCATTGCCGTTCGGCTTGAGTGCAGACGTGCGTTTGGGAATTTCCAAAGAAAAAACATGTCTTATTGTTGTGGAGTAAACTGTAACAACTGGACCTGTTCGGGAAGAAATTTTTACCTTTTTCCGAGAGAGGAGAAGAGGCAGAGCGAGCGTGTTGGCTTTTTCCGAAAGAGAAGAGGCGTAGCGAGCGGGTTGGCTTTTTCCGAAAGAGAAGAGGCGTAGCGAGCGGGTTGGCTTTTTCTGGAAGAGGAGACAAGGCGGAGAGAGTGGATTGTGCGTGTGAAGCCAGAGGGTTGGCTTTTTCCAAAAGAGGAGAAGAGGCAGAGCGAGCGGGTTAGCTTTTTCCGAAATAGAAGAGGCGTAGCGAAGCGGGTTGGCTTTTTCCGAAAGAGGAGAAGAGGCATAGCGAGCGGGTTGGCTTTTTCCAAAAGAGGAGAAGAGGCGGAGAGAGTGGATTGTGTGCTTGAAACAAAATCAAGCAGTCAAAGAAGAAACAGACCACCAACGCTCAAGCAAAAAGGAGAAGATTGGAGGTAAATATTTTTACTTTTGCTTGCAATTGACAAGTCAAGAATCCTGAGGGATCCTGTACAATCATTGTGGAAATGAGACAAATGGATATTTCCTCGCTTAGGGTAGGCTATAAATAGTATAATGCCGTGGATGGCAGGCTAATGTGGCCTACCGGTGCACTGTGAAGTAATCGTTACCTATATCCACTAGGGAGGGCGGTTTAATTATTCTTCAGAAGGGCTCTTATTTAGTATTACGACGAAAGTAGGAATTTATCATAACTACCAGGATAAATCATTTGGGCACGAGTCTTGTTGAGGTCCGGGGTCACCACAATCAGAGTCGGCTGAGTCACTGTCTGATTCTGAGGCTGCACGGTCAAACCAGTGAGCCACATTCACTGCTTTGCAATGGCCATAGGTTCATACATATACATTGGTGCTTGAAAGTTTGCGAACCCTTTAGAATTTTCTATATTTCTGCATAAATATGACCTAAAACGTCATCAGATTTTCACACAAGTCCTAAAAGTAGATAAAGAGAACCCAGTTAAACAAATGAGATAAAAATATTATACTTGGTCATTTATTTATTGAGGAAAATGATCTAATATTACGTATCTGTGAGTGGCAAAAGTATGTGAACCTTACCCATGCTAAGCCTATGTGTCTTAGCAGTTCATTTGAAGGTGAAATTAGAGTCAGGTGTTTTCAATCAATGTAATGACAATCAGGTGTGAGTGGGCACCCTGTTTTAGTTAAAGTACAGGGATCTATCAAAGTCTGATCTTCACAACACATGCTTGTGGAAGTGTATCATGGCATGAACAAAGGAGATTTCTGAGGACCTCAAAAAAAGCGTTGTTGATGCTCATCAGGCTGGAAAAGGTTACAAAACCATCTCTAAAGAGTTTGGACTCCACCAATCCACAGTCAGACAGATTGTGTACAAATGGAGGAAATTCAAGACCATTGTTACCCTCCCCAGGAGTGGTCAACCAACAAAGATTACTCCAAGAGCAAGGCGTGAAATAGTCGGTGAGGTCACAAAGGACCCCAGGGTAACTTCTAAGCAAATGAAGGCCTCTCTCTCACGTTGGCTAATGTTAATGTTCATGAGTCCACCATCAGGAGAACACCGAACAACAATGGTGTGCATGGCAGGGTTGCAAGGAGTAAGCTACTGCTCTCCAAAAAGAACATTGCTGCTTATCTGCAGTTTGCTAAAGATCACGTGGACAAGCCAGAAGGCTATTGGAAAAAAGTTTTGTGGACTCATGAGACCAAAATAGAACTTTTTGGTTTCAGTGAGAAGCGTTTTGTTTGGAGAAAGGAAAACACTGCATTCCAGCATAAGAACCTTATCCCATCTGTGAAACGTGGTGGTAGTATCATGGTTTGGGCCTGTTTTGCTGCATCTGGGCCAGGACGGCTTGCCATCATTGATGGAATAATGAATTCTGAATTATACCAGCGAATTCTAAAGGAAAATGTCAGGATATCTGTCCATGAACTGAATCTCAAGAGAAGGTAGGTCATGCAGCAAGAAAACAACGCTAAGCACACACTTCGTTCTACCAAAGAATGGTTAGAGAAGAATAAAGTTAATGTTTTGGACTGGCCAAGTCAATGTCCTGACCTTAATCCAATCGAAATGTTGTGGAAGGACCTGAAGCGAGCAGTTCATGTGAGGAAACCCACCAACCTCCCAGAGTTGAAGCTGTTCTGTACAGAGGAATGGGCTAAAATTCCTCCAAGCCGGTCTGCAGGACTGATCAACAGTTACCGGAAACGTTTAGTTGCAGTTATTGCTGCACAAGGGGGTCACACCAGATACTGAAAGCAAAGGCTCACATACTTTTGCCACTCGCAGATATGTAATATTGGATCATTTTCCTGAATAAATAAATGACCAAGTAAAATATTTTTGTCTCATTTGTTTAACTGGGTTCTCTTTATCTACTTTTAGGACTTGTGTGAAAATCTGATTGTTTGAGGTCGTATTTATGCAGAAATATAGAAAATTCTAAAAGGTTCACGAACTTTCAAGCACCACTGTACCTCTAATGTGAACAAAGCACATACCTTGCTGCAGTGTCCAGCTTTGTGGCTTCAAAGGGAGTAGCTTATGCTAAGGGGCAACTCTAACTTCTGATGTAACCTAAAGCCTGATTGGTTGAAATTAATTTATGGGAATACAAACTGTCCCAAGTCTCCCAGTCCCAAGTTTTCTTACTCTCCCCAACAAAAACATTTTTCCCCTCTCTGCTAAGCCAGCTTTTACCACCTTGTATATTAATTCAGCATGAGTCTCTCTCTCTCTCTCTCTCTCACAGAATCTAGAGCAATGTGTCGGGGGGGAAGGAAAACAGTGTAATAATTGATAACTGATAAATGAATAATAATTGATTGTGTGATGACATCATAAGGGAGTGGAAATAACTAACCGGCCTTAAAAACAAGCAGGACTGTGATCGTTTTACTGTAGTTTGTGAAATAAACATTGTCAGGACTTTAAAGTGTTTACAGAGTGATTCTTTATACATCAAGGAATATGTCGATACCCATTTTGTTCCAGATTTAATCAAATTCCTGCTCCAAATGTAACTTTGGAAGTTTCACAGGTGTTTTACTACGGAATTCCTTCAGTGGATTTTACATCCAAATACACCAACATGTAGCCAATTCCATTTTCGGATTGATTAAATTATTTTGATTTACATAGACTGCGAAAGCCCTGCTTTTGGCTGTTAGGTTTAGACCTCATCATTTGTTTGTGTACAAAAATGGTGCGCATTGTAAAATAGGGAAAAACTTGCTTTTGGTGGCAATACAAAATTATTTTATCGGTTTTGCTCATCATGTATCATATATTTTAAATAAAAATCAAGAAATGTGTTTTTCAGGTAATACAACAGTTTTATTTTGTAGTTTTAATTGGTTATAAAGATCTGTGCAAATTTGTCTCTTGACAGTTCGTAAGCCGAACGTTTTCTAAAATGTTCCAACTTCCTAATAATGTATGGCTTCCATTGGTGTTGCTGCTATTATTGTTTTAATAAGAGTATGCTGATAAGTAATAAGAGGGTTGAGAGTACACTGTGTGCATTCTGGCTTCTGCTTCTCACTGGAGCTTTTTATTTTATTTTCCCTTTTTGTTTTTCTTTTGTGTTTGAGTAGTTTGAGGTTTTGTTTTTTTGTTTCAGTTTTGAGTGTTTTGTCCACCAGTTGTGGTGTAGCTCCGGACCCAGTTTTGGGCATCGGGTCCCTCCAGGCCTTGGTTCACCTTGAGTGATGCCTGTGCTTCTCGCTATGCACTGCAGTGAGCTCATTGCTCTTTTAACATCAGGGTTGTCCAGCGCTCTGTGTGGCAGTGCTTTGTGCTTGGCGCGGTGTTCCGAGCACTGTTGCTCGGTGGCGTCGCAGCGGATGTGCAGGTGGTTTGGGACATGCCAGTGCTCTGCGTAGTAGTGCTTCTGTGTTTGCTTTGTGGATCCATGGTGCGGTGTTCCAAGCAATGTTGCCCGGTGGCATCACGGCAGCTGTTCAGGCAGTATGGGGCACCTTTTAGTGGGACTGTGGCCACTACACCATTGGAATGACATCCTGACCTTCTTTTGGTAGACCCCCCCCCCCCCCCCCCCCCCAATAATCGTAAAGTGACCTTGGGTATGAGAGAGGTGCAGTTTAAATTATTATTTAAATTATTAATAATAATAATAATAATAATAATAATAATAATTAAGTTAAATATTTCTACATTTCAAAAATGTACCATCCACTGAAGTGGGGCATGGTCAGTGACTAGACTGAAGTGACTACCAGATAGTACCCAAGTTCCATGATTGCCCAGTTAATGGCCAAGGCTTTTCTCTCCACACCCGTGTACCTGTGGGGTACAGTTGACTGGCTGATGTACAGCACAGGATGCTCTTGTCTCTCCGGGACCTGAAAAAGTATGATACCCAGGCCTGTCTCCGATGCATCCAAATGGACGATGAAGGGCTGGTTAAAATCCAGGTTTTGGAGTACTGGGTGGTGGTGGTGAGGGCCTTCTTCAGGGCCTGGAATGCTTGCTCTGTCTTGCTCATCTACTGTACCTTGTTTGGTTCACCTCTTCTTGTCAGGTCAGAGAGGAGAGGCTACAGAGGAAAAATTAGGCATGGGCCTGCAGTAATACCAGGCCTGCTCCAGGAGGGCATGTACCTTTTGCTTCGTTGTATGCTGGAGGTACTTTTGAACTGCATCAGATTTCCTTGCCTGTGGTTTGAGCAGCTGACGTGATAGCCCAGGTACTGTGCCTCGGTCAGTCCCAGGTGGCACTTTCTGGGGTTAATAGTGAGCCCTGCCTTTCTTAGCTCTCCCAGGATGGCTTTGAGGTGGTGCAGGTGGTCAGCCCAAGTGGACAAATGAATGATGTGGTCCAAGTAGACTACCATGAATGCTTGGCGGGGGCACAGCACGATGTCCATGAGGCCCTGGAATGTTGCAGGTGCCCTGTGGAGGCGGAAGGGGAGGAACTGGTACTGACAATGGCCTAATGAGATGCTGAAAGCAGTTTTGGGTCAGGCATGGGGCGTCTGAGCCACCTGCTAGTAGCATTTAGCAAGGTCAAGGGTGGATATAAAATGGGCTCTCCCCAGATGATCAGTCAAGTTGTCCACCCTGGGCAAGGGGTAGCTGTCAAAATCTGACCCTCCGTTGAGCGTCCTGAAATGATTACACAGTTTTAGACTCCCATCGGTCTTGGACACCACTACAATAAGGCTTGACCAGGGGCTGGTGGACTCTTCAAAGACCCTGTCCCACAGCATTCGAGCCACTTTCTCCTCTAGTGACTGCAGGCCTCTGGGATGCAGTAGGTGTGCTAATTTCTACCCCAGGTGAGGATTTTGATGTCATATTGGATCAGGTGGGTCCAACCTGGTTCTGCTGAGAAAACATTTCCAAACTGATCTAGTAATTCTCTCAGTTCTTAACGTTGTCGGGCTGTGAAGTCTTTGCCTTGCTGGACCAGGACGTACCCCAGTGGTTTTACTGTACTGTCGCTTTCATTTTTGTACTTTTCACTTTCGCTTTCCTTTTTCCGTTTTTTTTTCCCGTTTTTTTTCTCTTTCTTTTTTCGGAAGAACGCCGAGACCGGAAGCTTTCTTTTTCTCTCCTCCTGTGTAAAGTCCACAAGCGGAGGCCATCTGATCTGCTTTAATATGAACAGATCTTCATTTAAGGTACGTGAATCTTTTCATCATGGCACACCTTCAGCCTGTTCAGTGTGCTGAGTGCAGGATGTTTAGTCATTCTTCCTCCGTCACTAGCGATAGCTCTATTAGCTTTACTTGTGATAAGTGCAGATTAGTTAGCTCTCTGACGGAGAAGATTGCAGTGCTAGAAGCGCGTGTCCAGGCTTTAGAGCAGGTTAGTGAGCGTGAGAACAGTATAGTTTCTGTTAGGGAAAGTCTGGACGCCCTAGGTGGAGTTAGTAATCCCCCAACTCCGGCATTAGAGCCCTTACAGCAGGGCGAATGGGTGACGGCTCGGCGGCATAAGCGTAGAGCCAAAGCTACCGCTGAGGCTCGCCCACGGGAGCACCACTCCTCTCCGCGTCACGTGTCAAACAGGTTTGCTCTCCTTAGTGATGCACCCACTGAGAAACCTGAAAGAGCTCTGGTTATAGGGGACTCTATCATACGGCACGTGAAATTAGCTCAGCCTTTAGGGGCACCAGCAGCTTTAGTCAGGTGTATACCGGGAGCCAGGGCGCCGGACATAGCAGGTAATCTTAGGGTCCTAGGCAAGCACAGGATCTCAAAGATAGTTATCCATGCAGGAGCTAATGATATACGCCTTCGTCAGTCTGAGGTTACTAAGAGTAACTTTGTAGAGGTGTTTAAATTAGTGAAGGCGATGTCCGATGCTGTAGTATGCTCTGGCCCCATCCCAATGCGGCGTGGCAATGTAGCTTACAGCAGGTTATGGTCGCTGAACTGCTGGCTGTCCAGGTGGTGCTCTGAAAACAGTGTGGGCTTTATAGATAATTGGGCTAATTTTGAAGGCACTGCTGGCCTGTTAGGGCGGGACGGTATCCATCCCACTCGGGAAGGTGCTGCTCTCATTTCCTGCAGCATAGGTCATAGTCTCAGAACAGGCCTAGTTAATTTCTGACAATCCAGAGCCAAGGCCAGGGAGCAGACGAACAGGCTAAACCGACTGTCTGCTAGCTGCACAGAGTCGTCACTCAGGGTCCACTACATCGAGACTGTGTCTGTTCCCCGAGCTCAACAAAAAGGTAGAAATTCTCAGAGAGTTTGTTCTAGTAACCTAATCAAGATAAAATTAGATCATACTGACTGTACAGCTGCTGCCAGCACCTTTGATCTAAAGGTGGGGCTATTAAATATTAGATCTCTTGCATCTAAAGCGCTAATGGTTAATGAACTCATTACTGATCAGGAGTTTAATGTACTGTGTTTAACAGAAACATGGATTAAGCCAAATGAATATATAGCATTAAATGAAGCGAGTCCTCCTGGATACAGTTATATACACCAGCCTTGTCTAACTGGCAGAGGAGGAGGCGTCGCGGTTATTTATAACGATTATCTAGGTGTAACACACAAACCTGGTTATAAATTTAATACATTTGAAGTTCTTCATACTCATATAATGTATGTAGCCTCGAAAAATAAGTCTACCCAGTTAATTCCATTGCTTATTATTTACAGGCCCCCGGGGCCATATTCTGAGTTTCTTTCTGAAATTGCAGATTTTATCTCAGATCTGGTTATTTCCTTAGACAAAGCTTTAGTTGTCGGAGATTTTAATATTCACTTCGATAACCCAGAAGACCCTTTAAAAACAGCATGTGTCCATCTTAGATTCAGTCGGGATTAAGCAGAATGTCATAGGACCGACCCATAATGCAGGGTCTCCGCGGATCCTTAAAAAGTCTTAAAAAGTCTTATTTTTAATATGTGTTTTTTAAGGTCTTAAAAAGCATTATATTTCGCTATTTTTTGAGCTATGGTATTAAATTTCACATGGGAGGTATTAAATTTCATCCGGGTAGCCTACGGTAAATGAAAAAAAAAAACATATGTCTGGATTTTTTTTCCACGCTAACGTTATTTATTCAACCAGCGTCGTTTGTTATCAAGATGCTGAACAAGTAGCACAAGAGCCGTTGTGTGTCTAGCACTAGTTCTAATAGCGCAGGAACCATGCCACAGGGGGCACTGTGTTCTTTTATCCATGTAGTAGAACCATTGAGAGTAGAGCAGACGAGGAAGAAGTGGTTGAACTTGAACATGAACGGAGATGGGGAAGTGTAAGTTTAGTAACAAGTGGCTTGAGGAGCCAAAATACAAAAGTTGGCTAACAACAGCAACTTCAGAATATGAAGCGAGATGTAAGGTATGTCGGAAAGACATCAAGTTAACAACAATGGGCTGTAAAGCCCTTGACGCTCACTCGAAAGGGGAAAAGCATATGTGCTATGCTGCTAGTCGGGCAACAACAGTCCCCATGCCAATGTTCGCCTCTACGGTCACAAAAAGTGCAACGCCAGCTTTAGCGTCTCCGGGTCCCAGCACAAGTGCTTTCGCGGCATTCGCCCCAACCGCTACGCTGAAGGCAGAAATACTGTGGGTTCTGCAGAAGATGCACTTATTTATTAAAAAAAATGCTCTGAACTTAACCTAGAGTGTGCTTTTTTTTTTTACTGTACGTATTTGTTCCGCGGTAGTGGTCTTATTTTTTATACTCAGTGGTCTTAAAATGGTCTTAAAAAGTATTATTTTTGCTGGTCAGAAATGTGCAGAGACCCTGATAATGGTGGTCACACCCTTGATCTAATACTAACATTCAGATTAAACGTAGACAATATAGTCATACTCCCACAGTCTGAAGTTATCTCAGATCATTGTCTCATCTCATTCAAAATATGTCTGAGTAATAATATATGCACCTCACCACGCTACTGTATTAAACGTACTTTCACGTCAACTACTGCACAGAGCTTTATAAATGATCTCCCAGAGCTGTCAACTTTGATTGGGTCACTGTCAGCCCCAGCAGAACTTGATCAGGCAACTGAATGCTTAGAGTCAACATTCCGCCATACTTTAGATAATGTAGCTCCTCTAAAAAGGAAAATGGTCAGAGACAAAAAATTAGCACCCTGGTATAATGATGACACTCGCACATTAAAACAGACCACTCGAAAATTGGAACGTAAATGGCGTCAAACAAAATTGGTAGTGTTCAAATTAGCTTGGAAGGAGAGCTTCCTGAAGTATAGAAAAGCTCTTAGTGCTGCGAGATCAACATATTTCTCCTCCCTCATAGAAGATAACAAAAATAATCCTAGATTCCTATTTAATACTGTAGCAAAATTAACCAGGAATAAGTCCACTATCAACACATGCACACCTGCAGTATGTAGTAGCAACGACTTCATGAATTTTTTTAATGACAAAATTGAGAATATCCGACAAAAAATTCAAACTACTAATTTAAGGTTAGACAATGAAAGTGACCTTGTAGTTAACAATATAACTGTATCAGATCATCAGTTAGAATGTTTTACTCCCCTAAAAGAAACTGAATTACTTTCATTAATCTCTACATCAAAAGCCTCAACTTGCGTACTAGATCCCTTACCGACACATCTATTCAAACAGATAATGCCTGGAGTAATTGAACCGCTTCTAAAAATAATAAATTCTTCTCTTATGATTGGCTATGTACCCAAGTCCTTTAAACTAGCAGTTATCAAACCCCTGATTAAAAAACCTGACCTTGATCCCTGTCAGCTGTCCAATTATCAGCCAATATCAAACCTCCCCTTTATCTCCAAGATCCTTGAAAAAGCTGTGGCACAGCAGTTATGCTCATATTTACATAGGAATAACATCCATGAAATGTATCAGTCAGGATTTAGACCTCATCGTAGCACAGAGACAGCACTGGTTAAAGTAGTGAACGACCTACTGTTGGCGTCTGATCAGGGCTGTGTCTCACTACTTGTGTTGCTTGACCTTAGTGCAGCATTTGATACCATTGATCATTCCATTCTTCTGGATAGACTAGAAAATGTTGTGGGAGTTAAGGGAATGGCCCTCTCCTGGCTCAGGTCTTATCTAACTGATCGTTATCAGTATGTTGATATAAATGGTGATATTTCTAGACGTACCGAGGTAAAGTTTGGTGTTCCACAAGGTTCTGTCTTGGGTCCACTGCTTTTTTCTCTATATATGTTACCTCTGGGCGATATTATTCGTAAACATTGTATTAGTTTCCACTGTTATGCTGATGACACACAGTTGTATGTCTCTGCAAAACCTGATGAGAGACACCAGCTTAATAGAATTGAGGAATGTGTTAAGGACATTAGACACTGGATGCTTATTAATTTCCTTCTGCTTAACTCTGACAAGACTGAAGTACTTGTGCTAGGACCACATACAGCTAGAAGTAAGTTTTCTGATTACACAGTAACTCTGGATGGCCTTTCTGTTTCTTCACGTGCAGCAGTAAAAGACCTCGGAGTGATTATTGACCCCAGTCTTTCATTCGAAACTCACATTGATAACATCACCCGGATAGCTTTCTTTCATCTCAGAAATATTGCAAAGATAAGAAATTTAATGTCATTGCATGATGCAGAAAAACTAGTCCATGCTTTCGTTACCTCCAGGTTGGATTATTGTAATGCCTTACTGTCTGGATGTTCCAATAAGTGCATAAACAAGCTCCAGTTAGTTCAAAATGCAGCAGCAAGAGTCCTTACTAGAACTAGAAAATATGACCACATCACGCCTGTCTTATCCACACTGCATTGGCTCCCAATCAAATTTCGTATTGATTATAAAATACTACTATTGACCTTTAAAGCACTAAATGGTCTTGCACCACAGTACCTGAGTGAACTTCTGCTCCTCTATGACCCGCCACGCCTACTTAGATCAAAAGGTGCAGGCTATCTGCTGGTACCTCGTATAGTGAAGGCTACATCAGGGGGCAGAGCCTTTTCTTACAAAGCCCCACAGTTATGGAACAGCCTTCCAAGTAATGTTCGGGAATCAGACACAGTCTCAGCATTTAAGTCTAGGCTGAAAACATATCTGTTTAGTCAAGCCTTTTGTTAATGGTGTTTATGAGGTAAAGGAGTAGATCTGGAGGGTCCTCAGACATAGAGTGTTTTGGTAAACTGGGATGTATGGATGCTGTCAGTCCCCACTTGCTTGCTCACTCGAGTTTGTTGACGGTGTAGTGGCTAGCTGCTTTATGTCCCGGGGCTCCCTCATGCCTGTGTTACCTTCTGGCTCTCTCCTTTTAGTTATGCTGTCATAGTTAGTTGCCGGAGTCCCTGCTTGTACTCGGTGCAATATGTATACTGTTCCTACTTATTCAGGTGACATTGGGCATACCTAACCACCTGTGTTTTCTTTCCCTCCCCCCCACCCCAAATCTGTCCCTCTGAGTTACATGGAGTCAACAGGAAATCTTTTGGTGGAGAGGGTGGAGACCTCGACTGGCTATCGTACCCTGCAGGGAATCGGCCGTCAGACATTCTGTCGCATGTCCCAGACCCGGTGAAATGTAACTGAATTGTCTTGGCCAGCCCTAACGGTCCCATCTGCATCTCATCATTGCTGAGGAGTGTGCTCCCATCACCCAATCAAGCATCCAGCCAGAGCAGGTCATGATATATTTTACCATATTAACATGCCATTGTTGTGTGTTATGCCTGATGTAAAGACTCTCGTCTCTGCGAGCCTACCACACAGATTTAATACTTGTCATTTTTAGGGCATACCTAACAACGTGTTTTCTTTCTCTCTCTCTCTCCCCCCCCCCCCCATCTGTCCCTCTGAGTTACATGTTGATCCTGGGATTGAGATGCTGGCCTCTTCTGCCCCTCGGACCTGCTTGATCCATCCTGGTGCCCTGTGTCTGGTCGGAGTTTTATCGCCCCACTCCTGTGAAGGACGGCCCCATGAGGACAGTTGAGGGTTATACCTGTTAAAACTGTTAATATTCTAGTCAGGCTGTCTGTTGTTGCCCAAATGAGGATGGGTTCCCTTTTGAGTCTGGTTCCTCTCGAGGTTTCTTCCTCATGTCGTCTGAGGGAGTTTTTCCTTGCCACCGTCGCCACAGGCTTGCTCATTGGGGATAGATTAGGGATAAAATTAGCTCATGTTTTGTCGTTCAAATTCTGTAAAGCTGCTTTGCGACAATGTTTATTGTTAAAAGTGCTGTACAAATAAACTTGATTTGATTTGATTTTACAGAAGTGTGGGCTGAGTGTGTTGGGAGAGGCTCAATCCATTGTTTCAGCAGATTTATGTCATGGGTTTATGTAGGTTTCCTCTTATCAGGTTATTGTAGATAGTGGTTGACTGGGCTGACATGCTCAGACGTGGTGAAGGGGCCTTGCCAGCGCGTGAGCAACTTGCAGTTTGCTGCTGGCACAAGTAGTTGGATGTGATCACTGGGTGGATCTCTTGGAGCTGGGTGGAGCAGTTGTAGACTCTGCTATGCTTGGCCTAGGCTTTGAGCATGTGTTGGTGGATGATGGGGGGCCATCTTGTCGATGTGGTCTTGCACCTTTACATGCTCAGTGGTAGTGTGAAATGGGGATGGCTGCTCTTCCCTGGCCTCCTTTGCCACATCCAAGAGCCTCTAGGGCCTTCTTCCGAACAGGAGCTTGAATGTTGTGAACCCCATTAATGCTTTGTGGGGTTTCTCGAACTGCAAACAGGAAGTATATGGGAAAAGGAGGTCCCAGTTCCTGCCATCCTCATCCACCTTATGCCACTTCATGCCTCTTCAGTGTCTGTCTGAACTGCTGAACCAAGCCATCGGTCTGGTGGTGTTAAACTGAAGTGTGGATCTGCTTGACTTGCATCAACTGGCATACATTTGTTAAGGGTGTACCTTGGACTATAAGTAGGTCTTTTGGGACACTTGGGGAAAGGGACCTACCAGATCCATGCCCACTCTCTTGAAAGGGATTTTGATAATGGGCAGAGGCATAAACAAGGCAGGTGCTGGTCTTTTTGGGTCAGTGCTCTGTCACTGGGAGCAATGCTAGCAGAAGTTATTCACCCTGGTATTCATCCGCAGCAAGAGGAATTGGTCCCGAATCTTCTCCAGGTTGTTTTGGCCTGCGACATGGCTACTTGGAGGATGGGAGTGGACTTGGGTGCATCACAAAGTCTACTTTTGAGCAGGGGACCACCAGCAAGTGCATGAAGTGGTATAGGAGGGCATGGCAGACTGCTTAAGATATATGCGAGAACCTTTAAATAAATTTCTGAGTGGATAGTATCTCCATCCTTGACTCTTGTATGCTGCATAAATGGGAATAAAAATATATTTGAGAGTTAAAATTGACCGCAAAGTTGGCATTCAAGCGGCCGGGCTGAGCCAGCCAGCCCTGAGTGCGTAACGTCACAGCAGGAACCGGTTTTAAGGCCAAGGCCTTTGACCGCTATATACCAAAGTCATATATAAATAAAAATTTATGGTAAAAGTAAGAAATACTGTTACCGACTTGCTTAAAGCAGATACGCAGAACCACGGCCTCACTTTTGTTTATAAATGCCTTGAGACCTCAAGAATGGCACAAGAATAATTTTAAGCGTTAACAATAAACCTAATATAGTAATTTTTACAATTAAAGTGATTTTATATAGGTAGTGGTCTGAGTGAATGACCTTGATGTCTGCAACGTCACAGCAGGCAGTCAATTGGGCTCATCACCATTTCCGCAATACTAAAACACCAGAGCTGACTGCAACTCTGATCCTCCATTTTAAGTTATCACCATGCCACGTAGATGTCACGACAGAAGGTGGCTTTACGTTGCATTCATGGCCCAAGAATGTTCAAACTGCAAAGATTTGGATGCGTTTTGCGAGAAGTTCACGGGCACGTTGGGCACCTACGAAGTGGTTTCTCCTCTGCTCTGCACGTTTTACTGAAGACTCGTACGAGACCTCTGATCTGTTGAGGAGCGTTGGCTATCAGCCCATATTGAAAGAGGGTGCAGTATCAATTAAATAACACTACAAGAAAAGGAAAGTATTTTTATTTATTTATTTTTATTTTTTAAAAAGGAAAGTAAGTTCAGTTCCACCAGTTCTCCTGGAGTGTGAGCCGAGGGTTGTTGGCAAAACCCAGGACGGGATGGGACATATCGCTTGGGCAGTGAACTCCCCGCGGTTGTTGCTAAAACCGGTGACGTCTCGTCCCGGGTTTTAGTAATTGCCTGAGCTGAGCAGTAATGGTGGAGTACTCAGTATGGACACAGTGTTTCCCACAGAAATTTTGGAGACTATGGGGACAGCCCATGGGGGGGGTTGTTTAGCGTGTGGCGCGCGTGTCTGGTTGAATTGCAGGGGTGCGCGGGGGTTGTTTTAGCCTACTAATACCACTAAACTAAGACTAACAAAGAACAAATTCGGTGGTATTGGTTATGCACCTTGTATTTTATTTTAGCATGTTGCTACAGAGGGCAGTCCTACAAGAAGAACATATTACAGATAGCAACCAAACCAAAAATCCTACAATACTTCACACCCTGAACTCCTACAAAAAGTCCTACAAAACAAGGACTTCTAGCTCTGCTGTATGTCAAAAGTGACCCTGACAAATGCCTGCCCTATTTACAAAGACCACACCTTGCACTTGTGCATTTGATTTTTCTTGGCTTTGAGGAAAAAAAAAAAGAGTTCGAGTGCCCTTTCATAATTTATATCTTCTGGTTGTGGCCCGTTAATGGAAATCCTCAAGCAGGCGGCCAGGTGCTCTCCTTGCAGTCTGTTAAGAAGGTCTGTTTTGACCTAAAATGGCAAACAACTTGTTACTACAATGAGTCATGTGATTGTAGAGCTCACTCTGAAATATTTAAGTGAAAGTGAGATTGAACTTGGGTGGGATTTGAGCATAAAAACAATGGGTAAATGTAAATTGAAATTCACATCACTGGTGAATCAAAAACAATCACCAATTGAGATTCACATCAATCAAAAATGGTCAAATTCGAGTCAAGAAGTTAATTTAATTAAGGAGGTAACTAACATTACATTCTCTTAATTATGTGGCCTAATAGCTTCACCTTTAGAAGGTAGCCTATTAGAAAAGGCTAAAAATAATTTAACATCTTCCGTCTCACCAGTAACAAATCGTGTTAAGGCTACTAGCACTAATTCTCAAAAGTGGCATTGAAGTTTGCTCTCTGTTAGAATAGACTACTTTTTCCCTTTTAACATGTACATGCAGACCTAGATTAGTTTATCACTGCTGTCACTTCACGTTTCCATCACTTGGATAGACTGCGCACATACAATGTCAAGCGGGAAGCACTTCGCCGGTGAATTTGGAAACAACCTGATCCTGGTAGGATGATAAAATTAATTTGACGAATTAGATAACTATGTAGGGGTAACTAATATTGCCTCAAAATAGCCTACTGTTGCCTTACAGAAAAGATAGGTTTGCCAGTACGAAATGGACAAAGTAATTTTACTGAAACAGTATTGTTTCAGTGTATACTTGTCATCCATCAATGCGCTCTCCATACGCCTATAAAGCACAATAGCATAGCCTAAATGTCACCTCCTCAATCGTGTCAAAGGCTACATAAAGTTGTATAAACTTACCTTAACATGTAGATGCAGACAGGATGTAGCTTATCAGAGTTGTCTCCTCATGCTGTCTCAGATAGGCAACGCACGCAATGTCAAGCCGGGTGCGTCAGTGTCTCCGTGCGTGGGCGGGCAGGCGGGCGCGGACTGAGACTATGGTGGCCCAAATTAAACTATGGCGGGGCGCCATAGTCTCGTTAATGTGTGGGAAACACTGGGACAAAATAGAGAATGAGTGGAGCAGCCATCTGATTTCTCTGCTGGATATTGCTACCATCTCACCCTTAGGCCACTCATTTTTGATTTTTAGGTTCACGGATCCGCCGACGTGAGATAAAAACTACCGCTGAAAAAATAAAAAGTCTATGTGTACTTTTATTTTTATTTGAACCGCCGAAACTTGCAATTAGTAGATTAATGATTTTTTTTTTGACAACGTAATAGCTTCCTTGTAACAGCATTATATACCCAGTACTAATAGATCTACTGCATTCGGTGGGAAAATTCCCACTGGTAATACGAGTATACATTTGCGTTCGGTACATATCCTACCATGGTCACGGTGTGCAACAATCTAACCGCAGATGACTTGCAAAGGGTCAAGGTCGGTATCGGAAAAAAGCCTTTCCCAGTTAACACTGGGGAATAATGTTGTAAACACTGTTCGTTGTAAATTTCCGACTGGGATACTGGCAATTACCATTGGGAAGTTGCTTATCGAATTCACCAGCGTGATGACAAAATGGCTTCAGTCAGTTCCGATCGTTATGTCAGCATTTCATGCGGAGATCGCAAATCGTTTCATCGAGTGGATTTGTTAAGTGGACAGAACGTCGGTGAATACATATCGCAAGAATTAAATGTAAGCAAAGAAATGATAAAATGTGTGTACGCTTCCACGAATGAGGGTAGATCCGATACCGGTACTAGAGCAGTGCTCGACATGCCAGTGGTAACCTTAGTCAGAGACTTTGACTGCTCCTATATTACTGTTGAGCTTGAAGAAGACGGAGACAGCACAGGCGCTATCGAATGTGAACTGGACGTCAGACATCTGTCAGCACTCGATGTGCTCATGGCAGCATCACGCTCATACGACCACTTGCCTTCACAGAAGTAAGTACTGCCTGGGAATACTAATCAGTGATCAAAACCATTCACTATATATCTATAACTTAGTACAAGCATTATATTTTTCTAATACAAATTAGACCTAGATGGTCTAAATATGAAAGCCTGGCAATAATTCAACGTGTTATCGCTCAGTAAATATTGTAATGTTTAATATATTATAGCAGGGCAAATGCCCCAGACCGGCCAGGATAGGCCGTCATAAGGGGACATTATGCCCAACTTTTTATTTTCTGAATAGAATTTAGAAATACCCCCATCCGGTTTCTCCCAAATCTGCAGGTAATTTCATCTCCTAATTAAAAATGCCTTGAGTCCATACTGCTAAATCAGTTTTATATTTAAAATAAACACATTAAATCTTCAATATAACTCCGGTAAAATATTTTTGATATTATTCATGATTTTAATATGAAATATTGATATTTAGGAAAACATAATTTGGATAATATAAGGTAAATATACAGGTATGGTAGGTTTTTTTCTTGTATTGGTGATGGTAGCAATCCTATCTAGTGTTGGTTTTAAACACAAGCTTGCATGTAGTACTAGTCTGTAGATGGAATGACAATGTCTATATAGAAATATATACTTACATACATATACACTGATTCTATGAAATACATGAATTTACATATCAAATATTGATAGCTCATGTACACTGCTATTGAATATTTGCTATTTTGATATTTGTGTTAAGTATAACTGTAGTGACTGTGTGTGTGTGTGTGTGTGTGTCTTTAATTTATTTTATTTTCTAATCCCGACATTGAAAATTTGCCATTTGAAAAAAAAGAAAAAACAGACATTGACACTTTTTTTTTTATTTTTATTTCGACCGACATACTCTAAAATGTGTTGAAAAAATCCGTGAACCTAAAAATAAAAAATGAGTGGCCTTACGTGGAAGAAGCGAATGAACAGGGAACTGAACGAGCAACTGAAAGGCAGATGGTTTTAAAACAATCGGCCACAAGGTCGGCCTTCAAGAAGCGAGAACACAGACGGGTAAGCTCCAACTCTCATTTGGAGACAAAACAACACTTGTTTGCCTGCATTTAGATTAATGCATGTAACTTGTATTGTGTATTTAAGTTACTGGTATAATTTATTTAATTTGCTTCAGAATGTGATTCTCAGGTCATCTGATTATTTAATTAGCCTTTTACGTTTTATCAGTGAAAATGCATGCATGTACATGTGTGTTGCATAAGTTATAACACCCATCCTGTTTTAATGAGAGTCAAACCACAATCAATTTAGACAAATCAGTCTTAGTTGAGCAAGTCGGTAACAGTATTTCTTACTTTCACCATAAATTTTTATTAATATGCAGGGCTCGAAATTCGCGGTGGTCCGGTTGCCCGAGGTGACTTAATTTGTCATTTGGCGGGTAATTCCTGTCACTAGCCAGCCCGGCTGGCTAGTTGAAAATAAAAAAATATATATGAAGCGAAGATTCAGACTAGGGCTGTGCGATATATCGAATATACTCGATATTTCCGAAAATTCTGTGTGAGATACATAAAATTATTATATTGTAACTATCGAGTATTTTATGGTCATCTGCCGACTTGCGTTTGTTTCGTGTTTGTTGCGTTTGTTTAAAACCTTTTCCGGTGGTTTTCTCCCTGTCCCTCAGGCAGTAACATGAGAGGCTGCCTAAGGGTAAAAAAAACAATGTCACGCACTCGCCAACCAATCCTGGGCGACATCTAGGTGCTGAATGGAACGTGTTGCCAGATTGGGCGGTTTTAAGTGCATTTTGGCGGCTTTTGAACATATTTTGGGCTGGAAAACGTCAGCAGTATCTGGCAACACAGCCGTGCAATCGCTGGTGTTGCATAGGCTACCGTGTAAGCTCTGTCAATTTCAGCAACAAATTAAAAATGGAAGCGGATGAATTGGTTCCTAAAAGAACTAGTAAGGGGTCAGTCATCTGGCATTTTTTTGGATATCGTGAGGAGGACGTGGAACAGCAAATGCCAGTTTGTAAAGTGTGCAAAAAAAAAAAACAGTATCAAAATACTCGGGTCTTGAAATAAATGCACATTAGTCATGAACAATGGTAACTACTCTCTTTTGTGTTATTTTTGACAGACGTAAAATTCATACATGAACAAATTTTGGCGAGTTGATTTTCTGTTTGGCTAGTTACTTTGGAAGGTAACTAGTCCGGCTGGCTGGTGAAAAAATATATGAATTTCGAGCCCTGATATGACTTTAGTCTATAGCTGTCAAAGGCCTCGGCCTTAAAATCGCTTATCGCTGTGACGTCATGCACTCAGGCTGGCTGGCTCGGTGGGGCAGCTTGAATGCCAACTTTGCGGTTGATTTTAACTCGTGTGTGTGTGTGTGTGTCAGTCATATATATGTGTGTGTGTGTGTATGTGTGTGTGTGTATATATATATATATATATATATATATATATATATATATATATATATATATATATACACACACACACACACACACACACACACACACACACACACACACGTACGTGTGTGTGTGTATATATATATATATCTCATCTCTAGCCGCTTTATCCTGTTCTCCAGGGTCACAGGCAAGCTGGAGCCTATCCCAGCCAACTACGGGCGAAAGGCGGGTATAAAATATTTATTTATTCCCATTTATGCAGCATACAAGAGTCAAGGATGGAGATACTATCCACTCAAATTTATTTAAAAATAAAGGTTCTGCGTATCTGCTTTAACTAAGACTGATTTGTCTTCATTGATTGTGGGTTGACTTTCATTAAAACAGAATAGGTGTTTATAACTAATGCAACATACATGTACATGCATGCATTTTCACTGATAAAACGTAAAAGGCTAATTAAATAATCAGATGAACTAAGACAATCACATTCTGAAGCAAATTAAATAAATCTTATACTGGTAACTTAAACACACGATACAAGTTACATGCATTAATCTAAATGCAAGTAAACGAGTGTTGTTTTGTCTCCAAATGAAAGTTGGAGCTTACCCGTCTGTGTTCTCGCTTCTTGAAGGCCGATCTTGTGGCCAATTGTTTTGAAACCATCTGACTTTCAGTTGCTCGTTCAGTTCCCTGTTTATTCGCTTCTTCCATGTAAGGGCAAGATATTGCCGCTGAGGCAAGCATATCCAGTGGAGAAATCAGATGGCTGGTCCACCCATTCTCCATTTTCTCCATATGAAGTACCCCGCCGTTACTGCTCGGCTCAGGCAATTGCTAAAACCCGGGATGGGACGTCACCGGTTTCAGCAACAACCGCAGGGAGGTCCCTTCCCGAGCGATAATGTCTCGTCCTGGCCCGGGTTTTAGCAACAACCCTCGGCTCACGCTCCAGGAGAACTGGTACAACTAAACTTGCTTTCTTTTTCTTGTAGTTTTCTTTTCCTTTAATTGTTGGTACTGCACACTCTTTCAATACGGGCTTATAGCCAACGCTCCTCAACAGATCAGAGGTCTCGTACGAGTCCTCAGTAAAATGTGCAGGGCAGAGGAGAAACCACTTCGTAGGTGCTCAATGTGCCCCTGAACTTCTTGCAAAACGCGTCCAAATCTTTGCAGTTTGAACGTTCTTGGGCCATGAATGCAACGCAAATCCACCTTCTGTCGTTTTGCTGCACCCGCCAGCAACACATCTATATGGCATGGCGATAAATTAGCTCAAAATGGAAGCTTCAAGTTGCAGTCAGCTCTGTGTTTTAGTATAGCAGAAATGGTGATGAGACCGATAGCCTTCCTGCGGTGATGTCACAGATGTCAAGGTCATTCACTCAGACCGCTACCTATATGAATCATTTTAATTGTAAAAATTTACTGTATTAGATTTATTGTTAACACTTAAAACTATTCCTATGCCATTCTTGAGGTCTCAAGGCATTTATAAACAAAAAGTGAGGCCATGGTTCTGCGTATCTCCTTCAAACACATTGAGTGAGAGCTCCTTGGGGAACATGGGCAAATCTCTTGCTCAGAGGAGAGGAACTGGGCGTTCAGGAACCACACCAATGGTTAGTTTCCACTCGCCTTACTCATTGCCAATCCAGATATGCAGGGCTCGAAATTCATATACTTTTTCACCAGCCAGCCGGACTAGTTACCTTCCAAAGTAACTAGCCAAAATTTGTTCATGCATGAATTTTACTTCTGTCAAAAATACTACAAAAGAGAGTAGTTACCATTGTTCATGACTAATGTGCATTTATTTCAAGACCCGAGTATTTTGATACTGTTGTTAAATACATAAATGAGAACACCACAGAGCACCATAATATAATATCAACAAATAATAATATATTGGAAAACTTGGCAAGTTGGTGCATGAGTATTGAAAACAAATGTACTTACTATCATGAATATAGCACCCAAAAATGTCCCACATGCTTTCTGTATTTAACCATTTATGAGAGAGAAAGCATTAGGAGCTTCATATTGACTAGGAATCAACTTGAAAAAAATGAATTATTCCATAAAAATCGTATCACAGCCAAGGCCTACCCTGCTCCCACGTTTGCTTATAAGTCCTTTGTCGTTTCTCCTTCTCATACGCTTTATCGGCGGCCTTTTTCTCCTCTTCAGACCAAGGTTGCTTTGTCCCCGTCTCTGGCGGTTTCTGTACACCTTTCAGAAAATTCCACATCGCAACGTAGCTTTGGCAGATGTAGATGTAAACAACAACAAAAACACGTGTTTAAATGGGCGATAATGTGGCCACATCTATTGAATTTGATAACGTGATTACTGCGATATTCAACAAGATGCGTTGTATGCATGCACAGTAGTGAAAAAAAAACGACAGCCTGACTCATACACGATATGATTCGGAATTCTTCGGTATTTTCCGTCCTGCCAATAAATGCATCGATTAACACAGACACGGCACACGCTTAATATGTGGCGGCTTTAGTTGACGGTGTGTCTGAATTAGGGCTGTGCGATATAGGGGGAAAAAATGAATATCCTGATACATTTTCTCCATTTCACGATATACGATATAGAGCCCTGCACTCCTGCGGGAGTACCGCGGGACCCGACGCAAAGCAGTGCGGCGCGGGACAAATTTTGAAAGCTCAGTGCGGGCGCGGGCGGGAGGGTGAGGTGATAAGCTGCAGTCCCGCTAACTAAAAACGTGTTTAAAATAAAATTTATAAATTATTAATTTATGTCTATCATATATAATTTGTGCTGGATATTTTATTTGGCATTAATAAGAACATTTTAAGATGCCTAAATTTACGGATGTGGTCTAATCTTGCGTACATTTCCGATTCCTTTCCACTCTTCCGTGTTTGAGATCTCCGATCATGGCAGAAGAGCAGAGCTCCTCTAGTGAAGCTCACAACAGGTATCTCTGTAAAGCCTCAGCTGCGCATGCTGCCTGGCAACGCGCACCCTCGCTACATGCGCTAGGTGAAGGATCGGTCAGTGGAGAGCTCAGCTAAGCTCAGCATGTTTAATTCCCCAAGCCAATGACAAGAACTTTCGTGAGAAATAACGCGAACATCTGCATCATGAGGGATTTGCGGGCGGGAGCGGGACAAAATATGGCAGGCGGGAGCGGGACTGAAAATCATAATTCTTTGCGGGAGCGGGCAGGAGCGGGACTGAAAATTCTGTCCCGCGCAGACCTCTAATACGATATATTGAAATCTCCTCTAAAGGACCCCATGAAATCTAACTTACGCTTTACTGTTTTCATTACAATCCCTGCAGATTAAATAACACTCTTGGTTAACTTTACAGGTGGTTTTCAACAACACATTTTAAATTTTCATGTTCGTGATTAATCACAATTGAGTTGAAATAAGACTGTAGCACAAACTGAAAAAAATCTTGAAAATTGCAACATATGGGGTGGCTTTGGAGAACGAGGCCGCTATGGTCATTTGTTTAGTTTGTGGGTGGGTTTTAGCTTATGGGCAAGTAGTTCGGAGTTTAAGAGACTCTTCATACTGTACCGGGTGCGTTTTCAGGTGATGGAACATATTTGTAGTGCTGCTGCCTTTCGTGATGACAATTTTTTTGCACACTTTACAAACTGGCATTTGCTGTTCCATGTCCTCCTCGGGATATCCAAAAAAATGCCAGAAGACTGACCCCTTACTAGTTCTTTTAGGAACCAATTCGTCCGCTTCCATTTTTAATTTGTCGCTGAAAATGACAGAGCTTACACGGTAGCCTATGCAACACCAGCGATTGCACGAACCGAGTCAGCGCTGTAAACCAAAACTAGAAAATCTTCCTGCAAGTTCCTTTCAGCACCTAGATGTCGCCTGGGATTGGTTGGCGAGTGTGTGACTTTTTTTTTTTTTACCTAGGCAGCCTCTCACGTTACTGCCTGAGGGACAGGGAGAAAACCACCGGAAAAGGTTTTAACCAAACACAACAAACACGAAACAAACGCAAGTCGGCAGATGACCATAAAATACTCTATAGTTACAATATAATAATTTTATGTATCTCACACAGAATTTTCGGAGATATATCAAGTATATTCGATATATCGCACAGCCCTAGTCTGAATCTTCGCTTCATATATATATATATATATATATATATTTTTTTAATTTTCGACTAGCCAGCCGGGCTGGCTAGTGACAGGAATTACCCACCAAATGACAAATTAAGTCGCCTCGGGTGACCGGACCACCGCGAATTTCAAGCCCTGCAGATATGGGTGGTGGCTATCTCTTCTGTGTCTCCATGCATGCAGGTGACCTTGACTGTGCTGCTGTGCCCTGCAGCCTCAGATAGCATGGTGGGTTGAAGCAGCGTGATAGTACTGCCAGAGTCGAGTAAGGTTTGCACTAGCTGTCCCCTTATCTGCACAGGGGTGCTTGGAAGGTGAGGATTCTGAGGGAAATGGACTACACAGCCAGCAAGCCACAGCTTCTTGGCTGGGGCAGGCGATGGTGGTTCGGGAGCGGTAGACATAGCTTTGTCGAGGAGTGACAGGAAGCATGATGGCCGCAGGGGTGCCTTCAAGGCTTGAAGGTAGCCCAGGTGGGGGTCTGAAGGGACCTGTTGTGAGTCTGGTGGACATTCAGTGCTTCTTGTTTGTAGATCTTCAGCATGGTGAGGGTGCACTCCATGGCCCTATCCAGCTCCACAAGAGTTTTGGGAACCCTCATTCCCACAGCCATGCACTCTGCAGGTGGCAGCGCCCGGAGGACCCGATCCATGGCGACCCGCTTTGCGACTTGTGTGGCTGAGTGCTATTTGGGCTACAGCCATCTTTTGGTGGTTCATGGCAGGATGCCCATCTGGCTGCAAGGGTTGATGTCAGCCCAGCGGTGGGATTCCAATGAGGCTTGGCAGGCGGAGAACCCGCAGTACCCCAGGATTTGCTCTTTCAGGAGTGGGTAATCCTTTGCCGAAGCCACTGGGAGTCTGTAGTTGGCTAACAGGACTTTTCTAGTCAGCAATGGTGCCAGAGCCTGGGCCCATTCTTCCTCCGGCCAACCTTCCCTATGTGGCGGTCTGCTCAAAGGTGTAGAGAGAAGCATCTATTGTCAGATGGGGTCAGCTTGGGGAGCAGATGGCAAGCCTTTTGGCAGGGTCTGGAAGGCAGCTGGGGAGAGGAAAGGCTCTGTTCCATTACTGCAGCAACTCCTTGGTGGTGAATTGGAGGCTCCTGGCCAGCTCCTGCGTCACCTGCTGCTGCTGGAGGCTGGTCTCCAGGAGGTGCTGCGGGAGGGGTTCCACGCGGAGGGTGGTTGGGGGTGTTGTGCTTGTGCCCAAATTCTCCACCAGTGTAGCACTCATGTCTGCGGTAGGCAAACACAGAGGTAGTGTTTCCATTTCAGATGTAGTGAAAGGTAGGTGCTCTTTTATTGCTTCAAAAGAGAGGGGTAAGTAAGGGGAAAAGGAGGCTGTGAGACTGGTGAGGTATGTGCTAATGGCAGGATACAGGAGCTGCTAAGCGTTGGGTTGCAGGTGGGGGTGCAGGCTGTGAAGATTCCAGTTGCTGTTGCCTTACAGCTGCAGGCACTAGTGGAGGGAACTGCCTGGGAGAGCTGTTGTTGCTTCAGTGTCCTCATCCTTGGCATTGGCAAAGTGACCTAGGCAGGGAGAGGAAGGAGGCGTCAGTCAACATGCTCTGAATGAAATCAAACTAACCTGTATTTGTGGCGGCTGCTTAAGCCGTTCCAGCCGTGCGTAATTAGCTGGCCCCATCCTGTGGCCATGCTGCTTTTGGTGGTCTAAAATGGTGGTGAAGTGTCACTGTCTCTTCAGCACTATCTAAGCAGAAGTGTGAAAAGCAGTGCACTGCATTGTGGTCCAAGAAAGCCCCCGCCTATCACATAATAATTAATTAGAAGTTTGAAATTGTTTTCGCTTGTGCTTCAGGCCTTTTAAACTTTTCATACTGATTCACAGAATGCCAAGCAGAGGACCTCCTGGAGGACATCAATTTTTACCTGTTAGACCGGTCATTTCACAGGGTCTCTTAGGTCCCTGCCCACTGCTGCAGCCCGCAGTGCCCATGCCCAGACGACCAGGTAAAAACAGTAGCTTAGTTTTGTTTTTGTAACCCTTGCTAATGTTCACTATGTAATTTCTTAATGTGTAATTCCTAATGTCTTTCATTTTCTGGAAGAGATGCTACGGTGTTGTGAGAAACAGCTACATCCACCTTTTTTATCTTCTTCAGGAGGCGGCCGGTCTCTTCTCGGCGCTGCTCCCGTCGGTGTTCCACTGAGGACTCCACGTATGGCTTTTATACCTGAACATCACCACAAGTCACGTGGTGCTTTTATGAATAAGGTGACATCATCTTATCTCCACATTGCTAGAGTTAATTTCAGAAACTAAACTTTGTAAATTGAATGGAAAATAACAAGATTGTAATATTAATCTGTTATTAGATTTTTGTTAAGGGTGATTTGGTACCATTATTATTATAATAATTATTATTATGAATGTTTGCGAGAACTGTTTTTTTCAGGAAGGCTTTATGCACAGTCTTCAGAGAAAGAGGCAAAATGGCCATATTGCAGAAGAGAAAAGTAATGGACAGATGAGCAAATGTAGAACAGATGCAAAAACATCAAAAGAGGGTGAGTTTGTCTGAACAAAAGTGCCAGCCAGTAGTGTCAGTTTTGGATATGATTACATATGATGGTTTTGAAATATGTTAATTCTTTTTTTGTGTTGATAAAGGAAAGAAACTAGAAGGTTCTGTTGAAGGTCATGCCTTATTCTCTGAGCAAACGGAGCCTCCTGGGAAAAAACAGAAGAATCATGGGTAATTTAAAAAAATGACAAACTGAGACTTTAAATGTAATTGGCTGCTGGTATGTCTTTCAGTAAGCTGATCTCCTACATTCTGAATTACACAGAGCTAATGAGTTGGTTGAAGAGTGTGAAGGTGGAGATACAGAGCAAAACTCAGCAGGTTCATCAACAATCCGAGAACAGGAAGGTTAGTTGGTCATATAGTAAATCTTGATTGGTGTATTGTAATGGGCATAGTTTCCATCAGTGTCGCACCTGATAAATGTTGAAATTCACTTAAAGCGAGATGACCTTTTCAGTTTCATGAAATTTAGTTCTTTCTGAAATTTGGTCATTGCGATGTATGTTTATTTTTGTAATATCTTACAAAATATCAGGCCATTCTGTGGCTGGGAAGTTATTTAATTTGAGGGGATTCCCTAGCAAATAATGTGAAGGAAATCGCTCACTTCGCACAGTCAAGCAGACAGAGGAAGTCCGTGTGCACATGCGCAGGTTTTCCTTTGACTGTGCACTGACAGTTACATCATTCTGTCGTGAAACAAACAGTTGATCACACCAAGGTGCTTGGTGACTGCCGATATTTATTAGTTTGGTCCTGCGTTTTCTTTCCTTTGAAACATAACGTCTTTTCTTCTTCCTCCTCGTTACTGTAGTTGATCTTTCACGTTTAATTCGCACACTCCCATCCTCCATTTTTCTCTCCTGTTTTAAATTTGCATCCCACAATGCTTTGCGCAAATGGGGAAAGCCCACCACGTGACGCATGACGTAGTATCTTGAATTGGGTCATGTTGAAGCAGGCAAAAATAGTAGAGAATTTAGTGCCACATGGCCCTAAATTCATTAATAATTGGTGTTCATAAATTTGTCCATAATTAGTTCATTTTCCAAGATAAGTAAGGTACTCAGGTTCAATCTTCTTGGGTGTTCTCTGTGCGGGGAAAACCGTTTTATGAATTTAATGGAATGAACTTCTGCAGGGTTCTCCAGAAAATCTGAAGTAGCCGATGGGGGTGGGGGGTGGGGGGGGAAGTAGTAGGCAGCTCTGGAATTTGCAGCGGCAAAGCCATCATGGCACACCAAAGTCACACTAATGCTAGAGGAGTCTGGGAGCATGCTGCCCCCCCCCCCCCAAAAAAAAAAAAAAAAGAGAATTTTGAAATTGATGTGGCTTTTGGTGCATCCTCAGCTAATAAATTACTAACCATTTCCATGTAAAATACTTGCAAAATATGTATGAAATTTCCCTCCAGATGTATGTGTGCTTGGCTTTCTCAGTTATCCTCTGTAGTATGCTGCCTGGCTCTGTAACATAACTATATGGTGAGCTTATTTGGTGCATGTGTAATGTACTTTGCGCTTCTGGTGTGGTCTGTGTATTGTACAGTTTTAATTTCAGTATAAATATTTCCACACAATTAGTTATTTGTACTTGCACTTTATAAGTATGAAGCCTTAGCTAAGGGACCATACATCTCTATGGGAACTTAAAGCATATACGTGGAGCCATGGCCTCACTTTCTCTTGTAAATGCCTTGAGACCTCAAGAATGGCACAGGAATAGATTTAAGCATCAACAAAATAAATCTCTCTCATCTCATTATCTCTAGCCGCTTTATCCTTCTACAGGCTCGCAGGCAAGCTGGAGCCTATCCCAGCTGACTATGGGCGAAAGGCGGGGTACACCCTGGACAAGTCACCAGGTCATCACAGGGCTGACACATAGACACAGACAACCATTCACACTCACATTCACACCTACGGTCAATTTAGAGTCACCAGTTAACCTAACCTGCATGTCTTTGGACTGTGGGGGAAACCGGAGCACCCGGAGGAAACCCACGCGGACACGGGGAGAACATGCAAACTCCACACAGAAAGGTCCTCGCCGGCCACGGGGCTCGAACCCAGACCTTCTTGCTGTGAGGCGACAGCGCTAACCACTATACCGCCGTGCCGCCCAAAATAAATCTAATATAGTAATTTTTATGATTAAAGTGATTCATATAGGCAGCGATCTGAGTGAATGACCCTGACGTCTGTAACATCACAGCAGGAAGTCTATCAGTCTTATTGCCATTTCTGCTATACTAAAACACCGCTGACTGCAACTCCAGTCCTCCATTTTGAGCTAATTTATCGCCATGCCACGTAAATGTGTTGCTGCACCCGCCAGCAACACGACAGAAGGTGGATTAATGTTGCATTCATAGTCCAAGAATGTTCAAACTGCAAAGATTTGGACGCGGTTTGCAAGAAGCTCATGGGCACATTGGGCGCCCATGAAGTGGTCTTTCCTCTGCTCTGCACATTTTACTGAAGACTCATACGAGACCTCTGATCTGTTGAGGAGTGTTGGCTATAAGCCCGTATTGAAAGAGGGTGCAGTATCAACAATTAAAGAAAACTACAAGAAAAGGAAAGCATTTATTTATTTATTTTTTAAAAAGCAAAGTTCAGTTGCACCAGTCCTCCCGGAGTGAGCTGAGGGTTGTTGCTAAAACCCGGGATGGAATGGGACGTGACCTATCGATCAGGCAGTGACCTCCCCACGGTTGTTGCTAAAACTGGTGACGTTTTAGTAATTGCCTGAGCCGAGCAGTAATGGTGGAGTACTCCGTGTGGACAAAATAGAGAATGAGTGGACCAGCCATCTTATTTCTAAACTGGATATTGCTGCCATCTCGCCCTTACGTGGAAGAAGTGAATGAACAGAGAACTGAACAAAGAACTGAAAGTCAGATTGTTTTGAAACAATCGGCCACAAAATTGGTCTTCAAGAAGCGAGACCACAGACGGGTAAGCTCTGACTCTCATTTGGATAAAAAAAAAAAACAACAGATTATTTAATTTGCTTCAGAATGTGATTCTCAGTTCATCTGATTATTTAATTTGCCTTTTACACGTTATCAGTGATAATGCATGCATGTTGCATAAGTTATAACACCTATCTTGTTTTAATGAGAGTCAACCTACAATCAATGAAGACAAATCAGTCTTAGTTGAGCAAGTCCGTAACAGTATTTCTTACTTTCATCATTTTTATTTATATGACTTTAGTCTATAGCTGTCAAAGGCCTTGGCCTTAAAGGAACAGTCCACCGTACTTCCATAATGAAATATGCTCTTATCTGAATTGAGACGAGCTGCTCCGTACCTCTCCGAGCTTTGCGCGACCTCCCAGTCAGTCAGACGCGCTGTCACTCCTGTTAGCAATGTAGCTAGGCTCAGCATGGCCAATGGTATTTTTTGGGGCTCTAGTTAGATGCGACCAAACTCTTCCACGTTTTTCCTGTTTACATAGGTTTATATGACCAGTGACATGAAACAAGTTCAGTTGCACAAATTGAAACATAGCGATTTTCTATGCTATGGAAAGTCCGCACTATAATGACAGGCGTACTAACACCTTCTGCGCGCTTCGGCAGCGCATTGATATCTGAGCTCCATATCAATGCGCTGCCGAAACGCGCAGAAGGTGTTAGTACGCCTGTCATTATAGTGTGGACTTTCCATAGCATAGAAAATCGCTACGTTTCAATTTGTGTAACTGAACTTGTTTCATGTCACTGGTCATATAAACCTATGTAAACAGGAAAAACGTGGAAGAGTTTGGTCGTATCTAACTAGAGCCCCAAAAAATACCATTGGCCATGCTGAGCCTAGCTACATTGCTAACAGGAGTGACAGCACATCTGACTGTGTCTGACTGACTGGGAGGTCGCGCAAAGCTCGGAGAGGTACGGAGCAGCTCGTCTCAATTCAGATAAGAGCATATTTCATTATGGAAGTACGGTGGACTGTTCCTTTAAAACCGGTTATCGCTGTGACATCACGCACTCGGGGCTGGCTGGCTCAGCGGGGCAGCTCGAATGCCAACTTTGCGGTCGATTTTAACTCTCAAAAATATATTTTTTTATTCCCATTTATGCAGCATACAAGAGTCAAGGATGGAGATACTATCCACTCAGAAATATGACAATATTAATTATGATTTGTATGTACAAATCTGCAGAAAACAGACTTTCTATTTATTTGGACCACAGAAGGTTTTAGTTTCTTCTTTGGTGGCATTTTGTGAAAACCGAGTGAAATTGTCTGCAAGGGCCACAAACTGCGTTTTTACTGTCTGCTTTGACGTGGTCCAGCTCAGCCAATCAGAGCACAAGAATTGATCAACAAATATGGGGTTGCTTCCGGTCGTCACGTTAGACCTGCATTGATGACAATTTCGTGGTGAAATAATAATTGGATTTGCAGCAAATTATGGGCAACGGAGACTATATAAATTGCTTGCACAAATGTTGAAAGGCAAGCGCCCCCCCCCTTTCTCTGGGATTGAGTAGCCAGTACAGACAGTCTGTGTAGGCAGAGAAAAACGCCGGTTGCCGGTACTTGTGGACATCTCTGCTTTTAATGAATTGTCACATTTATGTATTTAATAATGGCCTCAAATACAACCCCGATTCCAAAAAAAGTTGGGACAAAGTACAAATTGTAAATAAAAACGGAATGCAATAATTTACAAATCTCAAAAACTGATATTGTATTCACAATAGAACATGGACAACATATCAAATGTCGAAAGTGAGACATTTTGAAATTTCATGCCAAATATTGGCTCATTTGAAATTTCATGACAGCAACACATCTCAAAAAAGTTGGGACAGGGGCAGTAAGAGGCTGGAAAAGTTAAAGGTACAAAAAAGGAACAGCTGGAGGACCAAATTGCAACTCATTAGGTCAACTGGCAATAGGCCATTAACATGACTGGGTATAAAAAGAGCATCTTGGAGTGGCAGCGGCTCTCAGAAGTAAAGATGGGAAGAGGATCACCAATCCCCCTAATTCTGCGCCGACAAATAGTGGAGCAATATCAGAAAGGAGTTCGACAGAGTAAAATTGCAAAGAGTTTGAACATATCGTCTACAGTGCATGATATTGTAGGTACAGTCCCTTTTAAACTACGTTTCCCATCAGCCAACTTCCGCGTTGACCTGCGTCACACGGGGACGGGATCACCAACATCACATCCTCCATGAAATCATAAGAAACCTGAGAACTCCTAGCTCCTCCTCTTTTGGCGCCGTGATTTCCACACGGACACAAGGAGGAATCGCGCGAGCAAACCCAAAAAGATGTCTTTTCTTTTCTTTCTTGCAAGAATCAGAGTTTCGCGCTTTTCTTTGTTTACCTTTGGTCATGGTAGACTCTAAGATCGCGCGATTTCAAACTCCACTTGAGTTACAACTGGTTTTTCATTTGTTCCTTATAAGTACGTATAAGTATGTATTACTGCAGACCAGGCAGTTATTTTAAAGTTAAGAAGCGATTGAATCCTTTTTAACTCAAAAGCTGTGCACATTATTTGATCAGAGACTTTCTTTTCATCACGAGAGACCACGCATCGGATCAAGAAGTTCTCTGCGCCTCACGGAAGCGACTCACGTGCTCCACAACGGCGAAACTCCAAAAGTCTCGGAACATCTCTTCATAATCTTGCTAGAGGCAAGATACTGAGTAAGACTTGGCATTTGGGCAAAACCTAGTCTTAGGAATTAGCTTTTATTGAACCAGTGTGAATTTAAACTCAGGAACGTTTTGTATACACTGTTCGACACGCAGCGTGTTGAATTGTTGATTGTTCTGTTTTGTTTAATCTCTCAGTTGTTTAATAGACAGGCTTTGTATGCTTCTCTTAATTCCTTATTAACACCTTTTGTCTTAACTCCATGAGGTAGGATCCTTGGGCCTTAGCTAGCCACATACGGCTAATTCTTTGTCTAATTAGCAACCAAAGCTAGCTCACCAGGCCTCACAAACACCTTAGCTAAACACACAGCTAATTCTTTTGTTCCATTAGCCTCCAGGGCTAATTGTATTGTCTCAACGGATCACAAGGCCTCCACCACGTGGAGTCAGCTACACAGAGCTAATCTTTTGTCTCTAACACGTGGCGGTCCTCCCCCACACACACAAACACACCTTTAGCTAGCAACCAGAGCTAAATCCTTTGTTGTGGTGACACACCCTCCTTAGCTAGCATTCCTTTGTCTTAGCTTAGCCACACGAGGTTAATCTAAGCACACACAAACACGTGGTCACCAGGCCCCACCAGGCCTGACACACACAAACATACCTAGCTAGCATCCCACGCTAGCCTTCTGCTCAGGCCATAGGGCCTTTCTCACACACAGGCCACACACACAAGCACACATTAGCAACACGTGCTAATTCTTTGTTTTACTTGGATAACATTCCTTTACCTTAGCTAGCAACCAAGCTAGGCCCACCAGGCCTGACACACACAAGCACATCTTAATGGGCACACAAAGCTAATCTTTTGTTTTCACCACAACACACACACACCATATCATATTTGTATATAATGATTCCATCTGCTATTATCCATTTTTATCTTTGTTATAATAAATTCCATTATTATTGAAACTGTGTGTATTTATTTGTGTTCCAATATTTCTGAAGTTGCCCAATCTCCCAAAGAATTCAAAAAGGTGCATATAAGTTATGTAATATGGTAAGTGATCATAATAATTTGGAATATACCATAATTTAGCTGTTTGGTAATTTATTATTAAGCACCAAAATTAATGGTATTAAGTAATGAGACTGATTCCATGAGTGATTTAATGATAATGTGAGACTGATTCAATTTAAACGATTCAAATGAGACTGATTCAATTTAATTATTAACCTTCAGGTTTAATGAGACTGATTTAATGAGATTGATCACTTAATAATTACCAAATGCACCTACAATATCATCAAAAGATTCAGAGAATCTGGAAGAATCTCTGTGCGTAAGGGTCAAGGCCGGAAAACCATACTGGGTGCCCGTGATCTTCGGGCCCTTAGACGGCACTGCATCACATAAAGGCATGCTTCTGTATTGGAAATCACAAAATGGGCTCAGGAATATTTCCAGAGAACATTATCTGTGAACATAATTCACTGTGCCATCCGCCGTTGCCAGCTAAATCTCTATAGTTCAAAGAAGAAGCCGCATCTAAACATGATCCAGAAGCGCAGACATCTTCTCTGGGCCAAGGCTCATTTAAAATGGACTGTGGCAAAGTGGAAAACTGTTCTGTGGTCAGACGAATCAAAATTTGAAGTTCTTTATGGAAATCAGGGACGCCGTGTCATTTGGACTAAAGAGGAGAAGGACGACCCAAGTTGTTATCAGCGCTCAGTTCAGTAGCCTGTATCTCTGATGGTATGGGGTTGCATTAGTGCGTGTGGCATGGGCAGCTTACACATCTGGAAAGACACCATCAGTGCTGAAAGGTATATCCAGGTTCTAGAGCAACATATGCTCCCATCCAGACGACGTCTCTTTCAGGGAAGACCTTGCATTTTTCAACATGACAATGCCAAACCACACACTGCATCAATTATAGCATCATGGCTGCGTAGAAGAAGGGTCCGGGCACTGAACTGGCCAGCCTGCAGTCCAGATCTTTCACCCATAGAAAACATTTGGCGCATCATAAAACGGAAGATACGACAAAAAAGACCCAAGACAGTTGAGCAACTCGAATCCTACATTAGACAAGAATGGGTTAACATTCCTATCCCTAAATTTGAGCAACTTGTCTCCTCAGTCCCCAGACATTTACAGACTGTTGTAAAGAGAAAAGGGGATGTGTCACAGTGGTAAACATGGCCTTGTCCCAACTTTTTTGAGATGTGTTGTTGTCATGAAATTTAAAATCGCCTAATTTTTCTCTTTAAATGATACATTTTCTCAGTTTAAACATTTGATATGTCATCTATGTTCTATTCTGAATAAAATATGGAGTTTTGAAACTTCCACATCATTGCATTCCATTTTTATTTACAATTTGTACTTTGTCCCAACTTTTTTGGAATCGGGGTTGTAGCATTCCACTATTTCCTGAGCATATTTGCAGCCAAAAATGTAGATTTCAGTGTGAAATATTGTGCTTGCATCCAATTGTCAGACCTGCACACATGTACAGGATATGTCTGAGGTAACTCAACTCTGAATATGCTCTTTATGCTTAGTATTTATTCTTATAATATGGGGAAAACATTTAGACAGTGTTGGTTTTAAATGTTTGTTTGTGCCTGCCTTAGTCTACATGGAGGAATGTGCATCTGCTGAAGCTGACAAGGAAGCTGAGCAGAGCAGGACAGCAGAGGTACAGCTGATCAGCAGTGATTTATACTTGTCTATACCACCTCATTCATATTTCCATCAGCCTCCCAAGTCCACAGCATGGAACATGTCTGTGAAGATTCTCAATCATCCAGGTCATAGTAAACTGTCGGTGGTAGAAATGGGCAACTGGACTTGCTTGAAGATTCTTGAAAACGTTTCACCTCTCGTCCAAAAGACTTCCTCAGTTCTGTCTGAATAATAGGGATTATCAGATATTTATCCTCTCCTGGATCAGAATCAGAATTCTGATGACCAGCTCATCTAAGGTGTCATTGAGGCATCATGTTGGTGTGGGTCACTGGAGGCTGGGTGTGAACGGCGAGTCATTAGGGTGATCAAAGGATTGCCTGTTAGGGTGATCAATGGCAATCTGACTCAGGCTACATCCACACGACAACAGCAAC
Organism: Neoarius graeffei; assembly: GCF_027579695.1. Classification (NCBI taxonomy): domain Eukaryota; kingdom Metazoa; phylum Chordata; class Actinopteri; order Siluriformes; family Ariidae; genus Neoarius; species Neoarius graeffei. The sequence continues at coordinate 22,495,551 of NC_083592.1, read as the reverse complement.
GAGATGTTATTTAAAAAAATATTGCATCCAAATGGGCAACAATCAGTAAAATATCAGGTCCATATGGCAACGCAACGCTTGCTGAAAACGATGCAATACACATGCCACACCTCTAGGGGCGCTGTAAGACGGTCCCTTCGGAGACACCAGAACAATAGAAGAAGTAAGGACGCATGCGCATAAACTATTATGCGCGAGACTTCATATTAGCCACAAAGTCAGGAAAATCTGTTCGTAAAATTACGTTATAATGACCAAATACAATGAAAAGTATTTTTCCAGTCTCACCTGTGAAAGGTAATCCCATGTTATCTCGTTTGGACGGTAAACCTGTTGGTACAGGTAAACGCAGCACATGAATGAGGCATCTTTATTCTCCGCTTTGACCTATCCAATATGGCGGCGAGGATGATGTATGATTCTACGCGGAAGGCGGCGTCTTTAATGGTCCGGAATAAATTGAATGCTACACGTTGATGGATTAATTTGTTGTTCTACGCCCTTTTTGAGGAATGTATTGTAGGACTTAAACCAACATCTGAAGAGGTGAGATCGCTCCTTTTTTCCCTATTTTTGCTGGCGGGATTGACTCTGCCCTAAGGGCTATTTTCTCTCTCTGTCTCTCACTTTGCACCATTACACAATATTCACAGTGAAAATATTTTGTAAGCGCGTTTCATGAACCAAGTTATAGGATTTGTTGACAACTCGCATCGAGTTCGTTACACTTCTACCCGGCGTGAAGCACTGACAGTCATGTGGTTGTGACGTCATCGTAAACAAATCCGTTCTACTCATCCAGACGACTTCGCAACGGCAACGTTGCCAGATCTTTCCACTCTGGAACCCGTTCTCAAAAGATTGCGTTTTGGGGCACCCAAAAAGCCAGTGCCGTGTGGACGCCAGGCCTAAACGATAAACAGTTGTATCGGATTCACCTGAATCCATTGCCGTGTGGACAGGGCCTCACTCTCTGTCCTCCTGTGAGTCACCGAAAACAGCTGGGTCCTGGCGTACACCCAGCCGTCTGGGAAGAGTGTCCAAGACCGCCTTGTTGACAAATGATGTCTTAGACCCCCACCTCTGTTCAGTGATGGCCATTCCAGGTTGACAAAAATGGCTTCTTTAACTCCTCGCTCATACCAACGATCCTCTCTGGCTAAAATGCGTACATTACAATCCTGAAATGAGTGTCCTTTGTTGTTAAGATGAATGTAGACAGCCGAGTCCTGGCCTGAGGAGCTGGCTCTCCTGTGTTGGGCCAAGCGCCTGTATAGGAGTTTTGTCTCCCCAATATACGAATCCGTGCAATCCTCACTGCACTGAATTGCATACACTACGTTGTCCTGTTTGTGTCTGGGTATTGTGTCCGTAGGGTGGACCAGTTTCTGCTTCAGGGTGTTACTGGGTCTGAAATGTACCGGAATGTTGTGTTTGTAGAAGATCCTCCTGAGTTTCTCAAATAGACCAGAAATGTAGGGAATGACAATGTTCTTGCGTTTGTTCCTGTTATCATCCTTGTCCGTTATGTTCCTTTTTATGCTCTTTAGGAAAGCCCAGTTGGGATAACCGCAATTCTGAAGTGCTTTCTTGATATGATTCTGCTCCTTCTCTTTTCCCTCTAATGTTGTAGGAATGTTCTGAGCCCTGTGTTGCAAGGTCCTAATGACCCCCAATTTATGTTCCAGTGGGTGGTGAGAGTCGAAAAGTAGGTACTGGTCTGTGTGTGTGGGTTTCTGGTAGACCTCGATACTAAGGCTTCTGTCTTGTCTAATGTGTACATCACAATCCAAGAAGGCTAGATTATTCCCACTGACATCCTCCCAAGTGAAGTTGATGTTGCTATCCACTGCATTGATGTGTTTCGAGAAAGCTTCCACCTCCTGGATTTTGATTTTAACCCAGGTATCATCCACGTATATAAACCAATGGCTGGGAGCAACTCCTGCAAAAGTGGTCAAAGCTATATGTTCCACTTCCTCCATGTATAAATTGGCCACAATAGGGGACACTGGTGATCCCATGGCGCATCCATGCTTCTGTCTGTAGAAACTTTCATTAAACTGGAAATAAGTGGTAGTCAGGCAGAGGTCAAGCAGGGTGCAAATCTGGTCCGTGGTGAGTTTCGTTCTATCCAGTAAAGAGCTATCCTGAAGGAGTCGTTTTCTTACAGATTCGACTGCTTCTGTGGTGGGAATGCAGGTGAACAGAGAAGTGACATCGTAGGAAACCATGGTTTCATCTGAATCTAGTTTGAGGTCTGCAACTTTAGAAGCAAAATCTTGGGAATTTTTGACGATATGGTGTATTCACAACCAGAGGAGCCAAGATGGTGGCTAGGTGTTTAGCAATGTTATATGTGACCGAGTTTATACTGCTGATAATAGGTCTGAGAGGAGCTCCTTCTTTGTGAATCTTGGGGAGTCCGTATATGAGAGGCACGGCTTCCCCAGGGTACAATCTGTAGTAAAGAGATCGGTTGATGGCTTGGTCCTTTTCTAGTTGTTGCAAACAGCTAACAACTTTCCTTTTGTAACCACTTGTGGGGTCCCTCCTCAATGTTTCATAAGTGGTTGTATCACTGAGGAGACTGGTCATCCTGGAGTGGTAGTCCGCTGTGTTTAGCACCACTGTGCATCTCCCTTTGTCAGCAGGAAGGATGCAATTCAGTGCAGTGAGGATTGCACGGATTCGTATATTGGGGAGATGAGACAAAACAACCGCTATAGACCCCTTTCACTGACGTCACCCGAAACCGGAAGTAAACAGACCCTGCGCCATTTTGGAAGACCAACAAACTCGTGATAAGGGGATAATAACGGCAGCGGTATGTGAACCCACGAGAATAAAGTGGAGTGGCAAACGACTTAAACAAATCTGAGCTGTTTTATTTATGATTTATTGGCCCAACAGTAGACTTGAAAGAAACCTGTGTGAGACTTGGCAAAAAACTGTGGATATAATGGATAAGTCTGTGCATGATCTGCAGACACTTTGAGGTAAGCAAACGCAAGAAATTCAGATTTAAAACATGCTAAAGTGGCCCCAAGTTGATAACTGTATGAGGAGCAAGCCTCCCAGACTTCTACAATTTAATAATAATAATAATTTAGGATGGTTTGGGGCTTGCTCGCTGCTGCCAGGTTGGTTGTTGAGTAGCCTGACTGGGTTTTTTTTTTTTTTCCTTGCGTGTGGTATCATTGTTGACGCGAGGTTGTTTTTTGAACATGCCAATGCGGACACGATTTCCCCTGATGAGTTATGACTTCAGACGCGATGCGTGTGTGGAGTCCGCGTGATATGTGCGTAAGATAGGCTTCTCATGTGTTTGGAGATCCGCGCTCCGAGACAAGCGCAAGCACACACACCCCCAAGGGAAAAAAAGGGGGCCCCCGAAAATATCGGCATAGTTTGAATACTGAGTGTAGGCACTGGGTGTAAACAACAAATAGTTTACAATGTCTGGGTAGCAAACAGATGGCAGAATTGGTGTCAGGTCCTCCTTATGTTTCCATTCTCCCTTGCCCCGAGTCTTATCATATGAGTCAAACCCATCAATCACAGCCAGTTTCTCCACATACCGTGCCCTTTCTGTAACTGGTAATGTACTCACATAACCAGAATTATCATCCATCGTGTCACTTTACTCTCGCTCGTACTTTGTTTTATATTGTGAGTGCATGTACTTGGTTTTCCAATATGGCGCCTAACAAAATCTCGCAGCGCGGTGACGTCATGTGAAAGGGGTCTATACAGGCGCTTGGCCCAACACAGGAGAGCCAGCTCCTCAGGCCAGGACTCGGCTGTCTACATTCATCTTAACAACAAAGGACACTCATTTCAGGATTGTAACATACGCATTTTAGCCAGAGAGGATCGTTGGTATGAGCGAGGAGTTAAAGAAGCCATTTTTGTCAACCTGGAACGGCCATCACTGAACAGAGGTGGGGGTCTAAGACATCATTTGTCAACCATCTACAAGGCGGTCTTGGACACTCTTCCCAGACGGCTGGGTGTACGCCAGGACCCAGCTGTTTTCGGTGACTCACAGGAGGACAGAGAGAGAGAGTCAGATTGCCATTGATCACCCTAACGGGCAATCCTTTGATCACCCTAATGACTCGCCATTCACACCCAGCCTCCAGTGACCCACACCAACATGATGCCTCAGTGACACCTTAGATGAGCTGGTCATCAGAATTCTGATTCTGATCCAGGAGAGGATAAATATCTGATACTCCCTATTAGTCAGACAGAACTGAGGAAGCCTTTTGGACGAGAGGTGAAACGTTTTCAAGAATCTTCAAGCAAGTCCAGTTGCCCATTTCTACCACCCACACAGCATGGAACTTTTTTTTTTTAATAGTAGCAGTAAATGGACACATCTCAAGCTCCTAGCTTGTGTTATGATTAGCACAGTTCTCTATGGACAGTGTGTAAGGCAGTATGAATGATGTCTTGGTATAGAGAGCATGCACGTGACGTCACGTGATATTTGTTTATCTGCCATCTTGGACGGCATGGCCGCGCATAGAACTTAGACGAACCCGTTCTAATTATCAAGTGTGTGGGAGTAGATCTTTCGAGAATGGTTATATCTTGTTCAGCATTTGGTTGTACCAATAGACAGGGCCAAAAGGAGGGCCTGTCATTTTATAGATTCCCTGCAGACGAGGAGAGACGCTCAAAATGGGTGTCCGCTGTGCGAAGAGAAAACTGGTACCCCAGTTCTACCAGCCGAATTTGTAGTGAACACTTCATATCAGGTAGGTGTAATCTTCTAATTCAATACTCCTAGTACATCTGTTAAGTTGATTTTCGGATTGAATGATAACTGCATAGTCGGTGATTTGTGATATATTTTTTTTCAGACAAAAACATACATATTTACAACCCTGTCATTATCTGGAACTGAGTTTAGATTTCGAACATTCTTACGATAAAACGTCCTGCATAGTCTCTTTATGATAAACGTCTTAATGCCACTTACCCGTGAGGTTATCAAGTAGACATTCTTCTTCGGAACCTTCCAGAGGTATAGTTGGGATACCCATCCCGCAACAAAATATTTATAAGCTTCCAGGCTCTTGTAAGCTTTGAGGGCTTATCCAGTGTAACACGATTCACGATTAACAAGAAAATTGTGAATGTCGTGGTAGGCCAGATCGGGCAAATCGCTGGCACCGCAGCTCCGAATTTCCCTGAACAAGGATTGCGGCAAGTTGTACGGATCTGCAATCCCCAACCTGGAACACTTTTCCACGTAACACTGCCTCACGTCACCTTCAAGATGCTGAACAAACTTAGACAAGTTATCGCGCGATGTAGATGGAGTATTTTCCTAATTTTCTTGGGGATTACTCCCTGGATCCATTACGCTCGCGCAAGGTAAACAATCCTGAAGCCGTCCAATATGGCAGAGTAAACACGGACGGGTCACGTGACTGTACATCCTCTATACAGGTGCTGGGTGTAGGCACGTCTCTTAAGGTGACCATTCAGCGCAGCAGTGAGAGTCGAGCCTTCAGCACTGGGTCAGAGGAGGCAGTGGCTGCTGCAGGTCCAGGAATGGACAAAGACAAGAGCATGACTGCAGACAAATACTGCTGTTATATTTGCAATGTCACTTCTTCTGACCAACAGGTAAGATTATATTCTGTTAAAGAAAGGTGGCTTTTGGGTTGAAGTAATTCTCCTAAACGTTCTGTATGTATTAGCATTGTATTTTAGCTGCTATAAATGTACAGCACAGGTATTTTGTATGTCTGATTTACTGAAATGTTGGTTTGCTGCCTGCAGGACTTTCAGACTCACATGATCAGCTTGGAACACCAGCAGATGATGATGGAGATTCAGCACCTGAGTAACACCTGCCTGGCAACACTGCTACCCAAAATGCACCAATCACTACAGAGCAAATACAGGCAAGGACTGCACTTTATTTCAGTTCAGTTTTATCACTTCGACATTGAGCAGTTCCACGACCATTTGCTGCTGAAACGTGGTCAGAGGTCATGACTTCATCGGACATTACACACCTGTACTGTACCCTTAATTACCCATGACAAAGGTTCATATACAGGGATCGCATTAATGTAGAAATCGTGCATTTTTACACACAAAAATGCCAAAAAATATTTGTTCAGAATTCTGTCTTCTAGTTCTCGTAAGGACTCTTGCTGCTCCATTTTGAACTAACTGCAGCATGTTTATGCATTTATTGGAATATCCAGACAGTAAGGCATTACAGTAATCCAACCTAGAGGTAACAAAAGCATAAACCTAGTTTTTCTGCATCATGTAGAGACGTTATTTCTTATCTTGGCAATATTTCTGAGATGAAAGAAAGCTATCTGGGTAATGTTATTGATATGAATTTTCAAATGAAAGAATGGAGTCAACGATCACCCTGAGGTCTTTTACTGCTGCACGTGAAGAAACAGAAAGGCCATCCAGCATTGTGTGATCAGAAATCTTAGTTCTAGCTGCATGTGGTCTTAGTACAAGTACTAATTTCTTGTCAGAATTAAGTAGAAGGAAGTTAATAAGCATCCAATGTCTAATGTCCTTTACACATTCCTCAATTCTATTAAGCTGGTGTTTCTCATTTGGCTTTGCTGAAACATACGTCTGTATGTCATCAGCATAAGTGTAACATAGCATAACTAATACCATGCTTCCAAATAATATTACCCAGAGGAAACCTGTATAAAAGAAAAAAAAAGCAGTGGGCCTAAAACAGAACTTTGTGGAACACCAAACTATACCTTAGTATGCATAGGAAAATCACCATTTATATCAACAAACTGATAATCATTTAAATAAGAACTGAGCCAGGAGAGGGCAATTTCCTTGAGTCCTACAGCATTTTCTAGTCTATCCAGAGGAATGGTATGATCAGTGGTGTCAAAGGCTGCACTTGGGTCAAGCAACACAAGCAGGGAGAGACAGCCCTCTCGTCTCTTCTTTAAGAGATTTTGTACTGTCGCTTTCCTTTCTGTACTTTCCACTTTCGCTTTCCTTTTTCTGTTTTTTTTCCCCTCTCTCTTTTTGGAACAACACCGAGACCGGAAGCTTTCTTTTTTTCTCTTCCTGCATAAAGACCGTAAGCGGAGGCCATCCACATCGGATCTGCTTTAACATCAACAGATCTTCGATTAAGGTACGTGAATTTTTTCATCATGGCACACCTTCAGTTTGTTCAGTGTGCCGAGTGCAGGATGTTTAGTCATTCTTCCTCCGTCACAAGTGATAGCTTTGTGTTAAGTGCAGATTAGTTAGCTCTCTGACGAGGAAGATTATAGTGTTAGAAGCGCGTATCCAGGCTTTAGAGAAGGTCAGTGAGAATGAGAACAGTGTAGTTTCTGTAGGGGAAAGTCTGGATGCCCTAGGTGGAGTTAGCAATCCCCTAACTCCGGCATTAGAGCCCTTACAGCGGGGCGAATGGGTGACGACTCAGCGGCATAAGCGTAGAGCCAAAGCTACCACTGAGGCTCGCCCACGGGAGCACCACTCCTCTCTGCGTCATGTGTCGAACAGGTTTGCTCTCCTTAGTGATACACCCACTGAGAAACCTGAAAGAGCTCTGGTT